>NC_056741.1:1493098803-1493208803 GCF_019279795.1 Protopterus annectens
TGACAGGAATATTATTAAGATTTCCTTTCTTTTTTAGATATAGTTCAAGAACTATATAAAACAAACATATTTAGAAAGAAAATTACTTCAAGAATTAATTTTTTAAGTAATTAATTCCTGTCAATGTAATGAAATTGGTGGAGCTGAAGAAATCTGCTGCTATCCTGTGTTCATCCTTGGCCACGCCCCATAACAGATCTTTTCTGAGGGATATAAAGTCAGAAAAACAAATAGGTTCATAGGTTTATAGGTAGGTACTAGGCTATCACCCCTGGGGCCTATACAAGACCAGCCAAAAAAGTACCCTGGCTTTTGCCACCCAAGAAAATTATTTTCCTGTGCCACTGTCGAGCAGAGCCACAGAGATGATCCCCAGGATGAATTTCCTATTTCCCATCCAATCATCAAGATTTTTCTTGAAGAGTGCTAATGAGGAGCTTTGTTTGGTATAGATAGGTAGTTTATTCCAGAGTATGGGAAGTCTCTGAGACAGGAATCTATCCCTCTGGCATGTTCTGTTTATTGTGGTGACAAGGTTTAGGTCCTTAGAGTGTGTAGCTTGGAGGGATTGGAGTTTCTTTAAGTGGAGCATGTCCAACAGCTAAAGGTTTGACATAGCTTTGTATGTTAGGCAGATATCACCTCTGAGTAGGCGATATGCGACAGAGTAAAGCTGGAGTTTTTTGAGACAGTCTGTGTAGGGCATCTGTTTGAGGCCAGTAATCCACTTTGTGAGGTACTTCTGCAGCCTTTCCAGTTGTTGTAGATGTCTTGTGAGGTACATACCAAAAGGGGCATTGTACTCTATAATGGGTCAGAGTGATGAGTAGAGGGGAACAATGACCTTTTTTTTCTGTATGAGAAACCTTTTGGGATGAGATGTGCCATGTAGAAGGATTTCCTGACTACTGTGGTGATGTGATTATCAAAGGAGAGACTACTGTCCACCTGTGTCCCAAGGTCTCTTATCACACTTTCGGTGTTAATTATACTACTGCTTGTGTTGTAGTTCATGGGTACAGAGTTTTTACCAAAGGGGATTACAATGCACCTTTTGGCACTGAGCTTGAGGCCATGGCTTTGACACCAGGCATCTGTCTCAGTGAGGCCCTTTTGTAGGATGTCTACATCGTTAGGAGTTTTGATTATGGCTCCTAGTTTGCAGTCATCTGCGAACTTCATTAGCCAAAGACCTTCTGTGTTAGCCTGTACTTCAGAGAAGTAGATACCAAACAGGAGAGGGCCCAGGACTGAACCCTGTGGTACTCCACTTGTCACTGGTCTGAAGTCGGATTTGGAGTCTGCTACTTTCACAGTGTGGGTTCTGTCAGTGAGCCAGTTGGCAACCCATCTTGTGACATAGGGATTTATACCTAGTTTAGTGAGTTTATCTATAATTCCAGCATGGGGGATGGTGTTGAAAACCTTGGCAAGATCTAGATAGGCTGTATGAACCACCTTACCCTTGTCTACGGCTTTGGTGACTGCTTCAAAGAAGTCTATCAGGTTTAGAAGACATGATCTGCCTTTTACAAACCCGAACTGGGTGGGGTCCAGAGTTTGGAGATTACCAATGTCTTTGTTTATAAGTTCCATGATGATACGTTCCATGGCCTTGCAGACCAAGCTCGTCAGGCTAATGGGGTGGTAGTTCCTGGGGTCTGCGGTGGCTCCCCCCTTGTGGAGTGGGATAACTGTTGGTGTGCACCATTCAGCAGGCACAAAGCCTGAGGTGAGGCTATGATTGAACATGGTACTTAGGTGGGGTGCCAGTTCATTCTGTAGTTCATGTAGAACACAGCCTGGGATGTTGTCTGGTCCCATGGATGCTGTGTTCTTGGCTTTGGAGAGTGTGGTTTTTACCTGTGCAGCCTTGATTACAGGAACTTTGCATTCTTCCAGTATAGAGATGTGCTCTTTAGGAGGTGAGAGAGGGGGTAAAGTTAGCACTGAACCTATCTGCCAGGATGTTGCAATATCAGTTGGGTCTGTAAATTTATTGTCATTGTGCTGTAATTCAGAGCAGATCTGAGTGTTGCCATAGCTATAGAATGCTTTGTGGTTGTCTTTAGAATCAGTGGTGATTTTGTTTTCGTAACTAGCTTTGGAGGATTTTATTAGGGATCGCAGCTTCTTACTGAGGCTGACCAGGGTGCTCCACCACTCATGGGATTTTACTCTCTTTTGCAACAGTTTTTTCCTTCTCTTGTACAGTTTGTTTATGGCAGTGGACCACCAGATTGGCTTCCTTTTTTTGGAGGATAGCGTCTTGGTTCTGTTTGGGATAGCATGATCCACGCACTCATGTAAGTGCTTATAAAGTGCAATTGTGTAGGATTCAGTAGTCGTAACTGTATTGTCCATCTGCATGGGTGTCATGAAGTTCACCACTTCTGTCTTAAGAAGCATGACGTTGGCTTTGAAGAAATATTTTACCATGGTTTCCTTAATGGAAGGTGGGGGCAGGATGCGGATATCTAGGGTAATTAGCTTATGGTCGGATTGGACCAATGAGGTGTTGACTTCAGGTGTGGAACACCAGTCACTCATGTTGGTAATGACTAGATCTAGGATATTGTTGCCCCTGGTGGGGGTGAGGATAAGTTGATCCAGGGCATTGGAGTTTATGAATTCCAGAAAGCATTGATCGAAGGAGTTGGTACATGAGCAGTTTCCCCAGTTAATGGTGGGGTAGTTGAAATCACCCATCATTAGGGTGTTTGGTTGAACCCTAATATTTTCCAGTACATTAAGAAAAGAGGAGTGGGAATCCTGGGACATGGTGGGTGATCTGTAGCAAGCTACAATTTGGATTGCAGTTTTGCCCAGAGTTAGTTGCAGTTGGATAACCTCGGCTGCATTATGCTGAGCAACTAGCCTGGAGGTGTGGATATCCTTAATGAATATGGCCACACCTCCAACTTTGGTGTTCCGTTCCAGGTTACATGGCCAAAAAGTGTGGTATGAGTTATAGCCTGGTAGTACAGGGGTACTCTCTGGAGCCTTGAATCAGGTCTCAGTCACTGCAAAGATATCAATATTCTCCATTTTAAGGAGTGACTCCAGTGAGTGCATTTTGAGATTTAGACGTCTAGCATTGAGTAGCATCACCCTCAGTTTTTGCTTGCCTATTCCTGTTACAGTGGTGAATTTGTCATTTGAACCATGCCTAAAAAAGACACTATAGGGGCGGCAAGAACCTTAGCCAGTATCCGGAATCCCAGGGGTGACAGGTGCAGGTCATCTCTGGCAAAGCACCATGGTCTGTCGACCATGTCATCCCAGGCAGACAGATACTGGATCCCTTTAGAATGGCACCAGAAGCTTAGTCAATTGTTGAAGTCAATCATTTTGTCCTTGTACTGCGGCATCATTCTGGGTGATGGCAGAATGCTACTCAGGGCTAGGGTCATACCTGCCTGGGCTACAAGATCAGAGAGCTCTTCCATGTCTCTTTTCATGTAGTTCAGGGAGGTGTGTCTCAGGTCGTTCACACCAACATGGACAATAACAGAGTCATATTTATAGTTGTTGTGGAGTGAGCTGAGTGTATGGGTTATGTGGCGGATCCTGGCACCCAACAGGCAGCTGACAGTAACCTTCTCCTTGTTTAGCCTGATGAGTGGGACATCAGTGTAGCTGACTACAGAGTCACCTATGACTGGTATGTTGTTTTGCCTTATTGGCTGTGGTTGAGTGGCACACTGAGTCTGCGGGCTATGTGTCTTTTGGGTGGTGTTGGGGGATGGAGGTTGCTTGCTTTTCTGCTTTGGGGGTCTCTGTCGCTTAGACAGATTATTATTGAGAGCCTCTGTGAATGTTTTTGTGTTACTATGTGTGAATTTTGGTGATGCTTACATGTTCCACTTACCTTTTTTCTTTCTTCTCTTTCCACTTTATGCTTCATTTGTTATCTCTCTCTCTCTCTCTCTCTCTCTCTCTCTGTGCACTACAGGGATAGAGCTGGGTTGAATAGGTGGCAGCAAGCAGGAAATGGATGTTACCATCTACAGAATGCAATCACCAGAGCATGCAACTGATTTGCCAAGGACAACATCTGTCTGGGGAACAGCCCATACATAACAGGCTAACTTGTGGCCATTATGTGGTTGGCCCTACAGTTGAGAGCTATGCAGAGACAGAACTTTGTCAGACTGAAACCCATGCAGAAGTAGCACGTGCAGACAAACCCAGTTAAACTAGCAGTATTCCAAACATATAAAAGCAATACTCACATTCTGCTCCTAAGTCTTGAACCTTCCCCACCATTTAGTTGGATTGTCTCCACAAGTCTTATTGTAAGAGGTAGTAGCTCTCACAACTCCAGGATGTCTTTCTCACATGTAAGGGAAAGGGCCAATGCCCACATGGAGTACTCATTTATAGGAGTGTGTTGCCATGGCATTGGCTATTGGAATAACTACACAGCTGCTCTGCCTGCAATTAGCAAGTGGGGAACCCCAGTAGGTGCACAGGCCATCACCTGGTTATGAGCATCACCTACAAAAGCCATGCTGCCACCTATTCAAACCAGCTCTATCCCTGTAGTGTACACAGAGAGAAAGAGAGAGAGAGAGAGAGAGAGAGAGAGAGAAATAAATTAAACATAAAGTGGAAAGAGAACAAAGAAAAAGGTAAGTGGAACATATAAGCAGGTAATTGAATGTAGTACTTGGTCTGTAATAATGGGAAATATGATTTAGCGGAATATATGTCCCAACAAGACATACTGTACTAATGTCCTGCTAAACAGCTGCTATGGCCATAACATCTGGCCTTCTCTGCAGTGGCAGATATCACATCATACCTCACAACTGTACAGATCTTCACAGAATGTCCACACTTTACCATCATGTATTTTTGTCTGTTCTTCCTGAAATCTGTACTTTTCTGGCAAATAGTTGAGGATTGAAGTCATCGGGTAATGACACACACATGCGTTTAAGACTCCATATCCTTAAGAATATTCACCATAATGCTAAATGTATCATTCTACAAACTTCCTATGTTTGTAACAGGTATATTTAAAGTCTGTTCCTATTTATCCCCCATCATTTTAGGCATTGTCCAGATGTGATGCTCTGAGAGGTTTTGAGGTGGGATCACAGCTCAGGAGCCTGACTCACCTGGGAAAGGACAGCTCATATATGACAACCGCAGGGGTGTCTGTCAAACAGTTGTGACTGTGCCACTGTTAGGCCAGTTAATGGGATGATTTCCATATCCATGTTACCTGTGATTATGAGTATGACCCATGTTTGCCTTGTAAAGCTAAGACACCCATAGAGGGCATGTGCATAGTAGAGTACTGTTGCAGACATGTGTTGAACTGCATGTGATATATTTAATTAATAACATTCAACTGTACAGTGTTCTGCTGGACAGTAAGCACATTTGTGACTGATATCTGTAGTCACATACACATATACCTGTGTTATGTCAGCCAAAGCATTGGCAGGTCTGTGAGCAATGGCTTTGTAACATAATAGCCTACTTATGACTGTTGGACATCTTCCAGGTTATCACAGTGATGTCAAACCCTAATGTGCAATCAATGTACTAATGTATAGTGCAGCTATATTAATACAGTATCAATATTGATGTGCCCTTTGACACCCATTTATGTGTGCTATTGTCCAGAAGTACTGCTGTAACAGGTTGAGAAGTATGATTGAGCTGCAAGACTGTAACTACAGTGTGCCATACTAACATACAACAGAAATGTATACCAGGTATTCCCTGAACACATGTATGTATGCTTATGTTCAGCTGGAAGGCACAAAACTAAATCACATGGGTTTCAAGCATTTAGGTACATAGGTTGTACATGTTGCACATATGTATAATATCAGTGTCAGTGCATACAACAGACAGAAATGTGTACAGCTACTGGGTGTTGCAGTGCCCTGACACTGATACGGGTACTAGAGTAGGCATGATATTTAGCTATTAATCAGAGAAGTGTCCACCTGTGTTATGACCCTCTGTCCATGCCTACCACTACCAGCTATATCCACACCTATAGACAGTGGATATCACAAGTGTACACATCCCTGTTAGACTGCCAGGTATGTGTGCTGTATGACAATCAGACCACAGAAGATAATTTCATAATGTTTCTCATCTTGAATGGACCCCTAATCTGTCCAAATCCATTGCAATGCAACCAAATGTGTTTCTAGGAAGGTGAGCAACTATTGCCAAGTGAAAATGTGCCATGATGTTAGAGTCCAGACCAAGACGGATGAATGCTGTAATCATGCATACACAAGTTTAAGGGTGTGCACACTCATTCAACTGGCATATTGTACTGAGTATTATTTCCATATGTTTTCACAAACCCGATTGTTATGTTTTCAATTGAATTGTAGAGGCTATAGGTCACACTACAGGTGGTATTTGTTATAAAATGAGTTATTGTAGTGTCATGTTCCAATTGCACAAATACAAGGGAGTGTATCAGGGGTGTGTACCCTTGATATCCACTGTAGCTATATGGACACAGCAGTACCTGACCTGTATATTCAGTCTCTACGAAGGTAGAGTAATCCCCTTTGATGCACAGCAGCAATACACAAACCACATAATAGGTTGTTACATTGGCTGTACAGGGACACATAGGTGCAGGCAACAACTTTGAAGCAAGTCCACCTATATCTAAGCAAGCATGTAAGTTCACAGGTGATGTCCTGTAAGGCTGACTATGGCTATGACTATGAATTGGACATATCCACACCACCAAGGACAATTCCAACTGTGTCTCCGCATATGTTGTAAGTCTCAGATGAAACAACACAATTCACCCTGTACTGCGGGTAAAGAACACCTCATACAAACATGCCATGGATATAGGCAACCTGCATCACACAGGATAGGTGGGAACATTGCCACCCTGTCCACCCCAGCTGTACATGGAGATATGCACATTAACCACACTACTCCCCTCAGCAATGGTTAGTATGTACAGATTGCCTTCTGATGGCAACAACAGCACATCTCCATGGGGCTTAATAACATCAGTGTCTGCCTCCTACATGAACTCAGGCATGTGTTCAGAGCTCCATAACACACCACAGTCAAACACAGAACTGCCACCATGCACACACCATCCACATGGAAGATGACGACTGTCAACCCTCTACACAGAAATGAATGGAGGATAGAGTATTATGCAATCAAGTGTCCAACATTGGGGGGAATAAGATAGCTCAGGGACAGGCGTGTAATGCAAGCTGCTATGGCCATGATAGCTTCAGGGTTCCGGTGTAGTCTGGATTATTTGCAAGCAATATCCACTGTTGATGTGCATTTTGACAACCGTATGAGGTCCTGTGGCCCTTTCCTGTTTATGTCTTCCAGGTAACATGCAGACTGTGCTCGCCTACCAGCATTCTCTGTTGGGGAAACAGACATCATCAACCAATATGTGACTGGACATTATGCCGTGTCATGTGGATGGAGAGCAGAAGATGTGCAGGAGAAAACTGCCCTATGGAACAGTGTGGTACACAGAGTAAATGATGCTGGCCTGCACAGCAGAACTTATGATTATGTGCAGCATTGGGCCACTGACCTCAAATGCCATGCCCGTCAATGGGTTGCTGCTGTAGTGAGGGACCGGCTAGCCACAGGTGGGGGCCCAGCCATCCAGCCCCCACTGGCACCCACCGAGGAGCTCCTCACCACACTTGGGCCACACGCCGAATGCACAAGCCATGACACCAAGGGAAGCATTGTGAAAGTTGGTTGCACACACACACACACACACACACACACACACACACACACACACACACACACACACTGCATGAGAAGTGTGCAGGTAAGGGCACAGTGGGGATTAGTACACTAATGTATCAGACATGCATATATCTATACTGTATCTATATGCATGCATCGGGCTGATTGCAGTTGTGGATGGGGTTTTCTAATGCACAGAGGTACACATCTATGGTGAGGACAGGACATTGTGTATTATTGCGGTTAGTACTGTAGATGTGCAGACATGCTGCATCCATCCTATACCAAGGCCACATGTGCATCTGCTGACAATAACTCTCTCTCACAGCTACCTAGGACCCTCTGGTCTACATACGGGACAGCAGCCTGAAGCTGGTGAGTATTACATTTTCTGTTGTTGCCTGGCAATACCCCAGGCATGTGAAGCACATGCAATTTACCATGCACACAACCATCAGTAATAACTATATTGCTTTATGTAATAGCTAATTGTTTGCTGTGCATGTCCGCTTGTGCTGGGGTTAACTTTATTGCATCACAGAGATCACCACTGGGGCCTATCTGATGTGAATTCAACATTCCTGTAGCATACCTCACAACTTGTCAGTGCCAAGACATCTGGACAGAGGCCAGCAAATTATGCTGGACAAACAGCCGAACGTAAGGTCATGCGTGACACATTACCTGGTATACAGTGGATATAAAATGTGTACACACCCCTCATAAGATGCAAGGTGTTCCTGTTACATACTAATTAGGACCACAATATGACAGTCCACACCTCTTCCAGCCTTTAATGTGACCTATAACAGGTACAGTTCACTTGTAAAACCAAGCATCTGTACTCATGTATTGCACTTTCAAGGCAGGCCACCTGTGAGGGTGGCATGACATCCTATCAGCATGATGTTTCTGTCGGGTATGAAACTTCATGCTGCCATATGTGTCAGTACACTCACTGTGGCCTATTTGGCTATAATATCACATACATGGGCATTGTTAAGGCACACAGACCATGTCCGACCACGTATAGTTTTCAAACATATGGATATTCCAGACACGTGTACAGGAGAATGTACAATGGTTTAACCTGCTGCATTTGAGGCAGATGCTGCTACCACACTATATAAATTAATGGTAGCGGGAGGTGGTCACCAGCCTTGTATGGTATACACATCAAAATGGTAGAAGCCATACATAATATGATCCAAACACACACACACACACACACACACACACACACACACACACACACACACACACACACACACACACACACACACACACACACACACACACACACACACACACACACACACACACACAAACAGTTGCCAGCATTAGGATTATAACGCCTGCCTATCTAGGTATTCCTACTATAGTGCTATGCAGTTAACAGACATGCCACAGAGCTTATACATTTCCACCTCTTCCAAAGGTAATTCTAAGGTGGATGACATCAACAGGTCTAATAAACTGGAGTGAAGGGAAGTGTAATGGGTAGTACACAGGTCAAAAATGGTATGAGCCAGGCAGTACATGATTCACACACACATATATACACACACACACACTTACCAATACTGGGATTATAACTCCTGCCTATCTATGTATGTCTACTATAGTGTTATGCAGTTATCAAATGCACCACAGAGCTTATACATTTCCACCTCTTCCAAAGGTACTTCTAAGGTGGATGACATCAACAGGTTTACTAAACTGGAGTGAAGGGAAGTGTAAAAGGTAGTACACAGGTCAAAAATGGTATGAGCCAGACAGTACATGATTCGTCCACACACGCGCACACACACACACACACACACACACACACACACACACACACACACACACACACACACACACACACACACATATGCCAGTACTGGGATTAGAACTCCTGCCTTTCTAGGTATGTCTGCTACAGTGTAACACAGTTACCACATGTGCTACAGAGCTTACTGAACTTTCACATGGCCAAAGCTGCTGATAACTGCACAGCTGTAGTAAAGTATTACAGGTGGCAGACAGTCTGCCTTCTGTACCACCCATGCATCATGCTACTTCTTTCTGTCTTGCACTTCAAATAGAATTATAGCTTGGCACTTCACCAGGTTATTGTATCAAGAAGTGTGGCACACCTGGGAGCTGCCAGTAGTACTCGTTCATCACAGATGTCACCCCAGTACTTACTAGTTATGTCCACCCCTCTGGGCAGGTTTGAAGGGCAGTTATCTGTGCTTTCACCCATTAACCTAGTGCCCTTGTCCATTCTGAGGCACTGTTGCAACTGCTGTATGTACACAGACAACCATCCCCTCAACTCCAAACACTCAGACCTGTGAGGGTTACCCATGTATCACCCAATGTGGACATATGCACTTTCTAACAAAGACTGGACTAGCAGGTCAAAAGGATAAGATCAACACCTGCACCACACCATGTGGAACACATAGCTCACCATGACACCCACTTTGGCAGCCATGACATACAATGAAAAGACACACACCCACCATCCCAGAGGCACTCAATGGACATCTACCCAAGCAGCACAGACCAGCAAGGCAGACACCCACTCAGACACAGTGACATGGCACATGCCAAGGGACACATATTTAACATACACAGTGTGTCCCCAACCTAAGGCTAGCCACCTTGCACAATACAGTGATCATGGGTAACTCAATACTGCAGCACACACATCCCACTCACTAGGTTGAATATGGAACAGGTAACAGCCAAATATCAATCACATGCCAGCATCTAACAAATGACACAGCCAGTCATGTCATTCTTCAACAATGAGTATCACTCCATATCCATGTGGGTGTGAATGAACTGGAATACACCTCCCTGGACTACATGACAGGTGACATGGTTGAACTCTCTGATTATGTGGTTCAGACAGGTGTGACAGTAGCCCTGGCAGTGTACTGCTGTCACCCAGAATTATTCTGCTATACTGTCAACAGATGGTTTGCTGCAACATTGTCTTACATGTTATGTATCATTCTCAGGGGATCCAGGAACTCTCTGCTTGGGATGGCACGATTGCCAGAACCCAATGACTTGCCATGGATGTCCTACATCTGTCACCGCTGGGTTGCCAGGTACTGGCTTAATGTCTTGCCACCCCTATGGTGCCTTATTAGGCAGTGTTCCTAAAGTTACCACCATAAAAGCTACACATGTATGCAATCTGAGGGTCATGCTGCTCAACAATGGACATCTGTCAGGATGCAGTCACTCATAGCAGTTGGAGTAGGGGACACATCTGCTATAATGGAGAGGTGGTTCACAACAGCAGACCTGCAGTATCAGGCTATGACGCACTCCACAGCTGTCAGTCCCCAAACATGGACAACACCACACCTCCACAGGTGGTGTTGTCTCTATATTCATTATGGATAGAAACACCTCCAGACTAGCATCCCATCATAATGCATTGGAGATACTTCCGATACAGTTGCCTTAGGGTAATGGTGCTATCTAGACCATACCCTGCTATGGGTCCACATGTATGTCCCTAGACTGTCAATGCACTTTCCTCAACACCCTGCCATATCTGATGGTCCAATGCAACACTGACATAGTACGAGTCTTCAACTACCCCTTCATCACCTGGGGAATGTAGACAATCACCAGTATAGTGACCCAGCACTTCTGGGATTCATCATTTCCATTGCCCTAGACCAGCTCATACTGACTCCTGGTAGAGGATGCAACAACCTTGACCAGTGTTGACCACTTAAATATGGGACTGTTGCTCATCCCCAGATGTCAATCCCTGCATGGTGAAATTCACAGAGGCTGTAATCAACATGGAACTCAACATGTCAGCCATACCTCCCATAAAGATAAGCACCTGGCAAAAAGTCTCCAAAGCTGACTTTGCAGCCATGAATACATTGGTGGATGTCGTCACTGCACCTATGGCAATGGGATGTAGCTGCATGACTGTGGAATTATACACAAATGCACTGTACAAACAGGTACATGAACGCATGGTACTAGCCAGAGCCAACAGAACCCAGCCACTGTCCTCCAAACACTGGGAGACAATGTGATGGTCCCCTGGTATTACTGAAGTGTACATCATAAGGAGGACAATGTTGCAGGGAAATGAGGTGTCCCATGACTGTTGAACTCACTTATTAGCCTCAAACACAACTTTGGATCCTTCATGGAGTCACTGACAGGCATCTATGGCAGCAGAGATGCAGCAGACACTGATGACAGTCACAACAGTCTCGATAGTTACATCAACAACCTCAACAGCATTATGCACAAGTGCTGTGAGTTACTGCACAAAGCTAATACCTATCCTGAGACAAAAGATATTGGCCACAGTCTTGGCAACACATTCAGTGCCAGCTTTACCCCTCTCTCCCCCCAAAAGTGAAGTCCTGAGTGAATGTGTTCTCACATGCTGTATCCCATTTCTGCAGCAAGGCCACAGGGTATGGCAGTGTGGTGACACATACACCATGTCATAGGCAGGGCACAGTATGTGCACAGCAATTCCCGGTCTATAACACAGTGATTGCATATGCCTCACAGATTATAGGGCTGAGGGTTGAACATAGGTGCATGTTGATGTACATCTATTGTAGAATGGAAAATGGTAGATGTTCTGGTTTGGACACACTTCCCATTCCTAATAACCACAGCCACAGGGGATATTAATTAACCAAACACACTGGGATTACTATTCAAACACACACACACACACACACACACACACACACACACACACACACACACACACACACACACACTTGCCAGTACTAAGCTAAATAGGTTCATTGCTTCATAGGTGTGTAGTAGATGAATGGGCCTGAAGGCTCTACAAGGCTAGCCCAAGGAAATACCTTGACATCAGGCCACATGACAATAGTCCCCAGTGTGGCTCAGGAGTATAGTCACTGGAGTGGTCCCCAGGGGTGGGTATTGTATTCACCATCTATTCATCCAGGTTTCTATTGTGGGTGGCCAGTGATGTGCACTGCTTCCCATGTATGTAATCTCTATTCCATAACATGGACAGTGTCTGAGTTGTGCACATGTCCCACATGCATGTTCTTTGACGTGTGGAAGTGTGCTTGAGGTCTCTGAGACATGTTGTGTGGACAGACTGGTATCTTCTGATGTAGCATTCCTGACCTCATTTGGTGAGACCTGGCTATGTAACTGAGGTAGTGATTGCACCTACATTGACAGTATGATACTGGTATTCAGTGGAGTTAGTGGCATCTGTCCATAAAGAGCATGTGTATAAGGCATGGTATTTTCTATGTGGGGTACGTTTGCAGACTCTACAGTTGTTGCATGCGTCCAGTAGAGAACATGGCAAAAAGGCCACTGTACACATTGATTGTGCTACTGAGGGGATGGAACAGTGTGCCATGTCCTTTTACTTGCTGGATAACACACAGTCAGGAGATGTAACACATCAAAGTACTTTCTGATGTCATTGGCACTGTTGTGGTCAACAGGCATGTAGTCCACTGCAATAACACTGTGGGTACTATCTGTGAGGCAATATGCAGGGGAATTACCAATATAGTGGTTGTTGCCTAGCTAAGTATATATGTGTATGATACGTGGATGGAGAGTGGTCTCTGAGTAATAGAAGGGTTGCCTATATTGTTCACTAATCCACACTGTCATGTAGTCATTACACATGGCACTAGACATTTAGGACTGTGGATTGCCTACCCCAACCTCTACAGTGTTTGACAACTGTTGGCCTTGTAATGTGGACATTGTGACATATACTAGGTCCTCAACATAATCATTTATCAAAACCCACCCACCCAATGGATCCTGTTATTACACAATCACACTGACCCCCACACAGGATATTGATAACAGACACACACACTTGCCAGTACTGAGTTTCAACCTCCTACCTAGCTATGTATTCCTACTACAGTGTACCACATTTATTGCATGCACCACGGAGCTTATAGGATGGATGTTGTTGCAAGGTACTTCTAAGGTGAGGAATATCACCAGCCCTTGTAAATACTGGCATTGGGTGATGTAGTGGGTGAGAGATTCCATAAAATATTTTACCCTACACACACATTTACATTTGCCAGGGGTGAGGTTCAAGCCTCTGTCTAACTATCTTTTCAGATCATTATGTTATGCATTTACCACATGCATCGCTGGCCTTACATGGTTTAGGGTTGTCAACAGGTACTTCTAAAAGTCAGGCACTGAGATGTGTACTGGGTATAAATGGGGCCAAAATCTTTGCGGTATAGACATACATATGTACACACACAAACACTTGCCAGGGACAAGATTCAAACCTATACCTATGTAGTTATTGCTACTACATCGTTCCACATTTATCATATGCACCATGGAGCTTACATGTTGGAGAGCTGTGCAAAGGTATCTTTGAAGGTGAGTGACATCAGCAGCAGTGCTAAAGGAGGGGTAAGGGAAGTGTTGTGAGTGTGAATGACCACAAAGTCAGGTCTCTACAAGGATACACACTCTCTCACACAAACACTCACATTTACACAGTTGCCAGGATCAGGATTTGAACTCCTACCTAACTAGTTTGTTACACTATAGTATTACACAGTTATCACAAGCATCACAGAGATTATATGCTGGAGAGCTATCCAAAGGTATCTTTGAAGGTGAGTGACATCAGCGGCAGTGCTGAAGGAGGGGTACAGGAGTTTTAGTGAGTGTGAATGACCTCGACCATATTCATCTAGAAACAAACACACACACACACACACACACACACACACACACACACACACACACACACACACACACACACACACACACACGTGCTCACACACAGCTTTACATTTGACAGGATTGAGATTACAACTGCTACATGGATACCTATTTGTGTAGTGTTACACAGTTATCACAAGCACCACTGACACTATAGGGCTGAGGGCTAACCAAAGGTATTTCTACAGTGAATGACATCAACACATCATGTGATATAGGCCAATGGGATGTGTAGTGGGTGAGACAGGCCTCAAATGGGATTCTCTCTGTCGCTCTCTGTCTTTCTCTTCCCCACGTCTCTGTGTGTGTATGTTTGACATATTATATTATGTTGGCCTTAGATATGTGTGTGTATTCCTATCCAGTGTGTGTGTGTGTGTGTGTGTGTGTGTGTGTGTGTGTGTGTGTGTGCGAAGTATCAATGGTGTACAATTTGGTATGTGTGCACAGACATCTGCGAATAACCGATATCTGTAGTCCACAGTGTTGTGAGTCATGGGCTTCATTTCTCTAAGTGTAGGAGCATGCCCAGTATGACCTTCTATATTGAGTGTGTGCATCCATTCCAGGAAGGGTTGTACTCCAGTTCAGGGTTTTGTGTGCTACAGCTACACCTAGCAAACTGTTTCTGCAAGATATCTGTATATAGGTTGTCAATATGGAGACACAATGGGCTTAACATACAGGGGATACTGTAACTACTGCTGTCTGTGCTGCTTGTGTGACATGTTTGGTTGTAGCATAGATATTCTGACATATGTACTATTTTACACTGTAATGTGTGATGTCATCAACTACTGACAATTAGCATTCTTTGCTCACAGTTATTTATTGGGAAATACAAGCTGAATGTAGCTGAGACCAATAATCTGAGGCATATAGACTACACATTCTGGCTCACACCTACCATTGTGGGGGGGGTAGCTTCAGACAATAGACTGCTGGTTCTGTGTAAATGGTGCAGCACTTGTTGGTATGCTGGCTGGGGTTCCCCTCTTTGTGCTTTTCTCAACTTCACGGAATGGCCATATCCTGCTGGGGCCATACCTCTCAGCTGTACAGATACATCCAGGTTATCCAGAGGCAGGATTAATAGATCTGGTCAGTTTACCTTCGCATTGTGGTTTACAGGTGGTTTTGTGGCTATTCATTCATGGGTTTGCAGTCAGGAGTAGTATGGGCAGACATTAGAGTTTCAAACTTCACAAACTCCATGACATTTGTGCTTCTACACTCCCCTCTGTTATTCTCTCCTCCACCTAACATTATGTAAGCAATATCTCAGAGGTATCCCTATAGTTGGGCCTTTATCCCAGTAGTATTTATGGCATGATCCACAGTCCTTGCAGTAGGACATGGGGAGGCATGCTACTGGCATTTGTCAACATGGCCTTGCATTTGTTTTCTGTTTAGTGTGTTAGATTGTTAGTTGGGACCCCCTGACATTCCATACATTGGCACTATGGTTGAGGCATGGGCCTTTTCCAGAGGACTGTAGGCCATTTGAGAGTGCTGCAGGCCATCTGTTACTGCATTTCTGCACAGGGGATTGTGGGGAGGGGGGTGCACACCTGAAGACTTTAACATTTGAAACGACTGTACTGGTATTTCAGTTACTCTGCTGGCTTCCATTTCATATTGTATTGTGACCTATCATGCAGACAGGAGGCATATCAGTAGAGTACACATGTTAGATCTTAATGGCATATATTTCAGTTTCAGACTACTTACCCTTCAGAACTGGAATGCAACTGCCAGACCTGTTGTAGTATGTCCGTGTTGGTCTGGTGGGGGGCTGTTCACCATTGCCATCATTTGGGGGCTTTAGCCCAGCCTTTCTTCATGGTCATCTACACCTGTCCTGCTGGGTGAGGCTGTTTGTGGATATGTGACCCTCATTGACATCTATGTATGTGACCTATTGACACCCACAGTTCTTTGGGCCATCACATGTACTGCAGTGGGGGCTGTCACCTTGTATAGTGCTGCCTAGTATATTGACACCAGTATTTGTTATGAATTTCCTGCTGTCCCATATAGCTGTCAGCTGTCTGCTGTTATCCCATTCAGCCACCCAATTCCCTTGCATGCTTGCATCCATATCATACATACAAATATGAGAACATACTACTCCATTCAGTAATTGATAGGAAGAGTGACTTACCTTGTTGCTGGGCCAGTATTGAGGACAGTGCTGGAGGGCTGGGCCAGTATTGAGGACAGTGCTGGAGGGCTGACTATGTTGGATGCACATAGTACACTTCCTATACATGGTAAAGCTCAGGCAGTATCATGTTTGGTATCCCTTTTACTGTATGTGCGAGTCAGAGAGAGGTATCAGTCCCTGGGTGCCTACAGTGTCAGTGTGTGTGCTATGCATTGTCTCTTTGCCAAGGCCTGGACATACTGTGCACACCTCCTTCTGCCTACAGAGACAGGCTCGTGATGTTCAACCTCCGAGTCCCTCTGTGCCTGTGGTGGCCTTGGCAATGGTGGGGGGCTATGTGGCCCTCTCCCATGCTGTTCCTGCTGCAGCTGTTTCCACAGGATCATATTGTATAGCATGGCACATACTATGAACATTTGTTTGCATGTAGCTGGAGAGTACTGCAAGGCTCCACCAGATATGTCAAGGCAGCGGAACCATGACTTGAGCATCACAAACACACGCTCTACAATTATCCTGGTTTGTTTGCATGCCTCATTATGGTGTTCTTGTTCAGGTGTGTGTGCATTTCTGATGGGTGTCATCAGCCACGGCTCCAGTGCATAGCCAGCATCCCCCACTAGATGGCCATATGGGATGTCCCCCCTGGCAAACACCTGATGCAGTTGTAAGCAATGCTAGATGTGGGAGTCGTGATAGCTTCCAGGGCTGCCAGCACACACATTCATGATAATGCCCTGGGCATCACACATGACCTGGCAGTTGATGGAAGTGAAGCCCTTGCAGTTTATGTAGACCCATGTCCTGCTCACTGGGTGGTGCTTTGATGTGGATGTGCATGCAGTCTATAGCACCAACTACTTCAGGGTATTCTGCTATACGGTGGAAGAAATGCATACATGTGGTCAGCACATCACAGGTGGTAGGGAAATATATGTGCTCATTGGCATGTTGTGTCATGGCATCCAGGAACTGGTGGAGTACTCTGGATGCTGATGCCTGTGAGACCCTCATGATATCCCCAGTTGGTCTTTGGAAGGTACCTGTGGCTAATATTCTTAAGCCTAGACATACCTTATTATCCACTGGGATGGGTTCCCCTCTATTAGTTCTGTGTGTAAGGCGTGGCCTGCACAGTTCAACGATTTTCTGTAGAATGTCCTGTCCACCCTATAGTGCTCTACTATCTCCAGCTCATGTAGGCCCTGGTAGGTTACCCTGGGTCTGTGCACTCTTCTCCTCCTCACTGTGGGTCGGTTGTCAGCATTCTCCTCCTCACCACCCTCAGTCTCTAGCACATATTGATGGAGTAAAGCAGCAGCAGCCTCTAACATTTTTAGTTAGTTTTGCCGGTTAAAAGTCCCCCGTCTGTGTACACTGGTGGTGTAGAGTTTGTGGGAAAAAACAGTCTGTAGGGTGTTTCCATAGTTTATATTAGTGTGCTGGGCTGCTGCATGTGTAATTGGCTGATTTTGATACATTCCACCTGCCAACTATGCTAGTTCTCCTTGATTGCCTTCCTATTGCTGTTTCCCCTTCCCAGTTCCTCCCTATTTAAGCCGCGAGGTACGCCGCGCATACCTAGTGCTCAAATGTAAATAATGCTGCCATTTCCTCTTTTTTTTGTGTTTAAATCCTGGCACACGGCGCACACAAAATCCCGGTACAGGGCGCGCACATACGTTTCATCTATATACACAGTGCTCAGACACATCTCACACACCCCCTTCCTTAGCTGTGCTTAGCTAAGGACAAATATGGACCACAGAGCTCCAATGAATTTACAGCAAGCATGACACACCCCCTTATGAAGTCATTCAGCTCTTACACTTGCACTGTTGTATTGCTGCACCTACACGGTTGGGTACAAGCTGACACTTTGAGAAAATCTGTGATTCAGTATAACTTCCCTCATTTGCATACCCCAGTGTGTAAGTCATTAGTTACTGCACTTAAACAGACTCTTTCCCCTTGACAACCAGTGCTCCCTGATATTGTTTACATTCTGCATGCCATTGACTTAAGACTATCGGCTTTTCCCAGTTAAGGGTTGCCGCAGCAGAACTTCGGTCTGCTCATGATTGGCAGTAGATTTTTACAGTGCCGAGTTGCCAGTCTGATGCCCAACCTTCAAAGAAGGCACGCCCGTTCATCGCACCTACCTGTATGTCTTTAACGTCACTCAACCATGGGGAGGACATGCAGACTCCACACAGGAGGTGCTCCAGCCGAGAATGGAAGGAGAGAACCTCTTGCTGTGAGGTGACAACGCTAACCGCTGCACCAGAATTAACTTAAAATTTACTTTTCTCATTTTTTTTTATTTTTGGCACAATCCCATTTTACGCTGCTGCCCTAAGCTTAAACGGCTGTGATCGGCCAAAAAAAAGTTTAATTAAAAAAAAAACTGTTATTAATGCCAATGGCCTTATATTTGGCCATTGGCATGTGTGTTTGACTGTAATACATGTTTTCCACAAGCTGTCCTGCCTTCATTTGTTCAGATGCAGAAATGTATTCAGTTATTAACTGAATACATTTCTGCTCTGACACTGTTCCTGCATGGAGGCCGGCCAGCTTCATGCATCACAAAATCACCTAATTTCATGGTTTTTATGAGCAAATGAGGTGATTTGCACCCCGCATGGCTTTCCATGCAGGAACAGTGTAGGGACGCTTGTGCACGTGAAAAAGGCACTTTCTTGGATCGCTCTGCTGGCATTTTCCATGCAGGAGCTTCTATACTGTTTCTGCACAGAAATTGGCTATTTGTGAATCCCAGGGATTGTGTCTAACTTTGAATTGAAAATATTATTTTGAGTGTATGCTATACTGTAAAGAAGAAAAATCCATGCCTTATATGCTGGATTTCTATAAATTAAGTTTCTAAAGGTATTTAATATAGTAGAAATAAAATAAAAGTCAGTTGTCTGGTGACTACTTTCTGAAAAGTAATCTTTTACTGGAGAAGACTCTTTAAAGTTATTTAATACTTTTACCATTCTGGAAGTGGAGAAATATAAACTTAAGAAATTTGAAAGATGTTCAGGAATTGCTGTGCACCTAAAAAACAAACTTCCTTTTCATTTTTTGCAAGTGCACACGGTCATAAAGAAATTTGCTTTGTTCTTATTTAACTTAAATAATGCTGCCTTAAGCTAGATGTGGAGTCTCTAGTCATGTCTTTGTACCAACCCCCACATTAACAGATCATCACTTCTGGTTATATTATCCTTTATACCTTCAATTACCTGTGCAGCAAAGCTTTGGAGTACCAGTGGTACTTTTGAAGTATCAAACATAAGTGTAAGGAATCCATATATTAAATGTGGGCAGTTTAAAGCTTGTGTCATCTAGCCTTAGCTGATAAAAATCTTCATACTGCACCTAGCACAAAAAATATCATTTGGCATTCTAGAGATCACTCCTTCAGTTTGTATGCAAAGGATATTTCCCTCTTCTGTTTGCTTTGTTAACATCCTACAAATCAATAAAAATGCAAATTTTGCTTTGCATAACAACAGTGACCATAATATTCACTCCTTCCTTTGGCTATAATTGCATATTGATGGCAGCTTGACTTCTCTATTTGTATTTGGTTCCTGCTGTTATATTCATTGCAGCAGATATACATAACTTGTTAACAAATCAGCATAATGATGAAGGATATCACTGATACACCTCTTTAAAATATCTCAGATGTTTATGTGACTGTGTGACATGTCTGTGTAGATACAGTCTTTGCTTCTATGCTAGTTTTGCACTGGATAAATAACCCAAATTATAAAAAAATAGCTTATTTCAACACTACAGTTTGAAAAAGGGCCTCATACTTCTTTTTTATATTAATGTTTCAGTACTTTTTAATCCAATGGCTCTACCTAATGTCTAGAATATGTCAACAATGGTCACTGAGCTGTCTTTTCATTGCTGTTGTTCTCTAATGTTTTACAAGTTTGCTCAGACAAAATATTACAATCTGCAATTGAATCTAGTTTAAATTCAACATTTGCCTTATTGAATCTGAGGCATTTTCATATTTTTATCAATACCTTTCATTTCAGTAGCACCCATGCAAACTAGTTGTTAAACTCATTTCCATGTTTCTGTTCAATAAATGCAAAGTCTTTTGAACATGGTTGTTTTCTCCTTTTTACATTATTCTAAGATATCCACAGATTTTTACAATATTTACTAAAAGTAGGAATGTTTCCCTGCATGAGTATATTAACATGTATTACATAAGAACTGATAGTACGAGTAATTTATTTATGTATTTTTCCTTGTTGACCAGGTTAGTCCCATTAAGGTAGTAGCCTCTTTAAAAGGGAGAATTGAGGTGGTATTTGCACTACTAGGGAAAATTTGGCCAAGGCACCAGGGAACTTCCCCCACTCTTTTTGATAAGCAGCTGTGGGATCTTTTACAACCACCTGAGTTACCACTTAGGCAGATAGGGCCTTAGTTTAACATCTCTTCTGATGGACACATTTTTATGGTCTCCATTATACAATACAGTATAATACTAATTAAAGCTTGAGCTTAGTGTGTATCAAACCTTACAAAATACTTCCTGATTTAACTTTTAAAGTCTAATTTTGTCAGTGGTATAACAGGTAGCAGACTCACCTTTGGTGCAGGAGGCTGTGGGATATATTTCCACACCAGGTAGATGGATTGCTATCAATGCAGTGAAGCATAGGGATGGTGCTACACCGTTAGGTGTGTCATCTTCTGGATGAAACATTAAACCTATATCCCATCTGCTTGAGTCTGTGGTAGCTCAGGAGGATGTAAAAGAGCCATCAAAAGGATTAGGGGTTCTTTATTTAACACAACATAAAAAAACATGTTTTACATATTTACAAAATGTACATATTTACAGGTATATATATATATATATATATATATATATATATATGTGTAAACTTTTCTATTTGTTTTACTAGTTATCATTTTTCTTATGACATCCTAATTACTATTCTTCCATAACAAAAGCACCAGTTGCACAACTTCCTGTTCATATTTTCCTGGACTCATATTAATATTATATATATATATATATATATATATATATATATATATATATATATATATATATATATACACACACACACACACACACACACACACACACACACACACACACACACACACGTATATGTGTGTATGCTATTTTTACCATTGATACTGAATTCATCAGATACACCTTTTTCCTGAATGTTAATCTATACATCCTCCACAGAAGACAAATTTATTTATTTTATTAAATCCTCATATTGCATCATAACTACATTTACCTCAAATTTTATTCCTAGCAAAGACACTTCATTCATTGAAAATACCCCCTCACCCAAACCATTACTTTAGACAAACCAACATTTCCCTCATCCATATTTTATTCTTAGCTGTTAGAATTATATCATCTGTGTATGTCACCTGAAATCACCACCTTCTTTTACATCACATATCTAGCATCTTTCATTTTATAAGCTACTTTACTCACTATAGCATTCATTACCAATGCAAACAATATTCCCCTGGTGGAACATCCTTGTCTTATACCACAAAATGCATATTTATTTACTCACCCACCTATTCATTAGCATTCTCACTCTGTTATTTTGATATACTGATATACACACTCTACTAATTCTATTACCTATTCCATATATCTCCATAACATCCCACAAAGCACATCCTACTGTATTGGATGCCATGCTGATATCGCCTACCGTAAGTTTCACATCTTCCTAATATCAGTAACAATTCTTGACACCCCTTCCCTTTTATGTCATATCATATGTACTTTCTTCACTAAAATCCATCATCCTTCCCTCCACTCTTCTCTATATTATTTTCATAAAAAATATAATTCTGTGATATTTAATGTGATGGGTCCCCATTTTTTTAATTTCATTCTTCTCATCTTTCTTCTATATTAATTGTAATATCCCACTGCATAACTCTTCAAAAACAAACCCTTCTTTGGTCATTCATTTAGGATATTTACAAAGTACGCTCTTCATCAATCTATTAATTTCTTGTACATTCCATACTCTGTACCAATTGGGCTTGATGCTGAAGAAACATTTACTTTCCTAAGTACGTCATCTAATTCACTAATATAGCAATGACCCACGCCTGGGTATGGTTAATGCTGGATTTACCCACGGTTGGCATGGTTTGGTCACGAGGGCAAAGCCCGAGTGGCCAAACAAAGCCAACCATGGGTAAATCCAGCATTACCCACACCCAGAAGTGGGTTATTGCTATTATACAATGACATTATTTAAGAAAAAAAATAATTACTTTTCTTAAATAATGGCATTGTATAATGCCTCCTTGCTGCCCTCCCACAGCTGTCTGGTATTCTGCGGCAGTTCTGATGTACTGCGCATGCATATGCCTATGCAGTACATCAGAACTGTGGGCAAAAGCAATGGAGAAAGCAAGATCTCCGTTGCTTGTTACAAACTGTTTTTGCTATGTTAAATGGGTTTAACATAGTGAGACAGCTTTAAAAAAAGCAACGGAGAATCTCTGTTGCTTTTTTTTTAAAGCTGTCTTGGTATGTTAAACCCATTTAACATAGCGAGACAGTTTTGAAAAAAGCATCGGAGAAAGCAAGATCTTCGTTGCTTTTTACAAACTGTTTCGCTATGTTAAAGGAGTTTAACATAGCGAGACAACTTTAAAAAAGCAACGGAGAATCTCCTTGGCTTTTTTTAAAGCTGTCTTGCGATGTTAAACTCGTTTAACATAGAGAAACAGTGTGAAAAAAGAGTTATAGTAATGGAAAAAGTCCTGGTGACTGGACCTTTTTCCATTACTATAACTCTGATTTACAACGTGCATGCTGACCAATCAGTGTGCACGTTTTTGAATATTTAATGGTGGATCGTTGTATAATAATAATTTATTTTTCAAATGCTTTCTTAACTCATTCTGAAAAGTTTTCTTTTCCATTCTCTCTTATTTTCCTTCTTTTTACTCTTACACATATTTTGCACATACAGTACTGCATTAGTCATAATTTGCTGTTATGCTCTTTTTTGTCTTTCTTTTTACATTTGTTTCCCTCCATAGTAATAGTCTGCTTTACTATTTTACCCAAATATGCAGATTTGTCCTCCCTTCTCCCTTATAAATAATATCTCTGCCTGAACAG
This sequence comes from Protopterus annectens, assembly GCF_019279795.1. Taxonomy (NCBI): domain Eukaryota; kingdom Metazoa; phylum Chordata; order Ceratodontiformes; family Protopteridae; genus Protopterus; species Protopterus annectens. The sequence continues at coordinate 1,493,122,647 of NC_056741.1, forward strand.
TATTGCGTTACATTTTTCTTGATTTCTTTCATATATTTCTTGTTACATATCAGATTACTTTTTTACATATTATTCTCTAATTTCTCTAATACATTTCTATACATTTTTTTCACACTTCACTCTCTCTTCCTTTCTAACTCCATCCTGCTATTGAAAAAAAAAAACACTTTTTATACTTCTTTTTAAATTCATTCTATCATTCAGACCAGTTTTTATAGAAGTCCATGCTTATTATGATACTTCCATAACAGCAATACTTCCCTCTCTTCAATTTCATCCCATAATTTCTCATTTATTCTTTTTATTCCCATTCCTATTGTAATATAATCCATTTCTTCTATCACCTCCATCCATATTACCAAATGGTCTGAAACAACTAAGTCACCATCTGCTACATCTGCTACCTCCAAGCCTTCTGATAATACAAAATAATCAATTTCAGATCCAAGAGCCCCCTTCTGTAAGTCAATTGAATTTTGTTCCACACAACTAATGTATCACATTTTATCACTTGCTTTATTTTTTACATCTGTCCCTTTCTTATCAGATGTTCCACCTAAATCACAATTAAAGTCCCCACCAGGTATAATTTTTATGTTAACCATCCAAATGCCATAACTCTAGAAACATGTTCTCTTCACCTCACATCCACAAGAGTTAACCTTCCCATTCTTACCAGTGTTTTATCTAGCATTTTCACTGTTTTTTTACACAACACAGACATTCAAGAACATGTTCACTTCTTAAGTTCTATATTTTATTTCCGCCCCACAATTTTTCAGTTTGCAGTCTTTTTTCATATGTCAGGAATCACGCATCCTCTAACAGATAACACCTTCATCACATTAAGCAGTATTAATAAAATTCAAATTTACTGAAAGTACTTTAAAATTGTTTCTTTTTCTTCTTTTTAAGTTTAGGGGAAATATTTTTAAATTTAAATTTTCTTATTTTTATTGAGTTCATGTAGAAATAATCCTTGATCCTCAGAATTAGATTTTTCACTGGCTAAAACTTCAACAAAATTATTAGCGTCAATTCTTACTCCTGATATCTTTTCCTGCATGCATTTTCTCTCCTCGTTTTTCCCCTATATGTTTTTATTCTACAGTTTTGTCATCACCTAGTTCATCCTCTCCTCCACCCTCTTGTTGTCCTTTCTCATGTGTGTTTTCTTCCCATTCTTCTTCTTTTGCATTATTTACTCTTTGCTCTTGACAATCCATCCAAAAGTGCCCCCCCACCTTTTTTTTACAACCTGCATTCAGGCACACATCATCTTGCTGTATGTCCTTTCTCCCCACACTGATTACATTGTGCCTTGTAACAATCATTAATTAAATGGCAAAAGAAACATGATTTAGGTTGACCAACATATCTTAATGTCCATCTATGACCAGCCACAAAATAACATTTGGCAAGTATTTCACCATGTTTTTTTTCACATTTCAAAACAGCTTCCAACCTCTCCCCTCCATTCTATACATTTCTCTCATCTCTAATTTTACCAGTATTATCAACTGTTTCACACAAAGCCTGCATACATTTTACCAATGTCTTCATCCAGTTCATCAGTTATAAACAGCAAAGTAACATTTTTTTAATATTTAAGTTACTACCAGAAAACAAGTAATTGTTCCATGGATAAATGTCCTTTTTTTACACAGTTACATAAATGTCATCATCAGTCCCTCAGTTTCAAATGCTAAGTCACAAAAAGTTTCTTTCCCAGTATGTATAAAAGACCAAATTTATTCAGTTTTAAAAGCCAGAACAGTTAACAAATGATCCCATACATAATATCTGTCTAGTGTCATTTTTTGTTCTTATTCTCGCAGTTGGTCTTCTCTTCTTTTTAAAGACAGTTTTACTTACAGTTGGCTGCTGCTGTCCTTTGTTGCCTGCTGTCACTGCTGCATATGTTTTAATTACTGTACTATCTGCTGCCACAAAACCAGACACCTTCTCAGTTTGCTCTTGCTTTCCTCTTTTTCATAAGTTTTTACTGCTGCATTCTCTGCTGCCACATCACCTTGTTCACTGCATCTCATGTTATGAAACAGCAGGACTGTCACCTGGGTCATCCTGCTTTATTTTTAACAGAACATCATCTGCAAGTTCTCCTAATGTCAGTTCTGTTATCGACACCACTTCAACAGGCTCACCCACTTACTTCCTTCTCCATTGAGACACCTAAGAACTGCTCATTTGTAACATACACCACACAGGAATCTTTGTTTACATTCTGAAACTCCATATCGAACACATTTTTTTCATCAAATTCTAATTTTCTACCTACAAACTCTCTATAGCTTTTCTCTTCTCTTCCATGCTACTGCTTCCCTTAGGCCTTACTGCTGTTGGAGCCCTCCAGTGCCATCTAGCAGCTCCAAAGAGTAAAGAAAGAACAATGGATAAATTAAAAATAAATAAAGCTTGCCAAGTATTTACTATTCTTTCGATCTATGTGTATATTATCCCTATCTTCCACCACCATCTCTAATAACCAATTTATAGTTTTATTAATATTCTTAAATGAGAGTAACAGTCTGACCTGCTGTACTTTTCCCTTATTATTGATATGCACTATCTTAGAAAAAGGTCCCATGTGGCTTTTTATTTCTGGATCACATTTCCATGCCTTTGTCTTTAAACAACTATAAATAAGTCTAATTTTCAAAGACTTCCTTACACAACTTTTCTCAGAAAAAATTTTATTAAACCTCTTTTGTATTTTGTTTAGACTAGTAAGTTAAGATCTCAAGGAAACCCTAAACGTTTCACATACTCCAGTTCTGACAAAATTAGATGTGTAAATATGTTTGTCACATCAGTATTTCCAGAATTTATACATTTATTAATATACCTGTTCATAGCCGCGGTGGTGCAGCGGTAGCATTGTCGCCTCACAGCAAAAGGTTCTCCCGTTCGATTCTCGGCTGGAGTGCCTTCTGTGTGGAGTCTGCATGTCCTTCCCATGGTCAAGTGGCGTTCAAAAGACATGCGTGAATGGGCATGCCTTCATTGAAGGTTGGGCGTCGAGCTGGCACATCGGCACCGTAAAAATATACCGCCAATCATTAGCGGACTGGAGTGTGGCGAACCCTAACTGGGAAAAGCCAAAAGAAGAACAGCATTAACATACCTGTTCATCCTGTTGTATTCTTTCACTGCATGGCCTACATGCTTACTGAGACTGAATTTACTGTCCACCCAAATACCTAGAGGATATCTTTGCTGTTCCTCCCTACTGGCTTCATATTTATCCAGTTTCCAATTATCTGTATAATTACATGCAGTAAAATACATTGTGTGGAATCTTGATATCAAAAGCATACAGGCTGAAGATATATGGGCCAAAAATAGACCTTTGTGATAACTCATTACCATACCCCATAATATCATCCTACAGGTTTTATCATCTATTTTCCATTTTCTGTTCTTACGCTATGGTACTATCCAGTTTACAAATGATTTCTATACCCTTATTTTAATCAGTCTGGTAATCAGTAAGCTGTCTGTAGAAAATTCAGAAAAAATGGCATTCATCCATATGTTCATTTCAACTGTGATTATTACATTACTGTAGAAGAAATGGTTATTGGTAACGACAGATCTTTTTTTTCTTGTATGCATATTGCCATATTTTCCAGTTCTGTAAACAGTTTTATTAATACCAGCTTCTTCATGACTTTCCCTGTACTGGATAGTAAGCTGATTAAGTCTCTTAATGTCCAGTGGACCATTTTCTTTATAAACTGGAGAAAAGTACCACTTTTATCCTGAAAGGAGAGCTTTGGCTTTTGGAAAAATTTACTATATTTTGAGATGGTTTTAAGGTTGCTTGGGGGTGGGAATTGTATTTTAGGTTTGAGTAGAGAGGGAGAGAGAGAGAGAGAGAGAGAGAGAGAGAGAGGCTGTAGTATGTGCAAATGAATTAATCTTGTGGCCTTAATAAGCTTTTTTAAGTAGTGGGCAGTGATTGAATGACATATGTGATTGGACGGTGCTTGTAAATAAGTCAGGTTTTGTTTTGATGATGCCACTATGATAGGAAGCACAATCTAACAGAACTTGTAGAATTCCTTTTCGGTTTGCATTCCTGCCTTATGGGCTAAGGAGTGGGAAACTTTTCATACCCAAAAGAGCAAAGAGTTAATTTTTGACTTTGTTAAATAAATTGTTGATAGAATCTAGTTGCTGGTAGAATCATTTGAATATTCATGCTGTTTGGATGAAGACATGATGGGATCTAATATTATCCAGTTTGGGGGAACTGTCTTCAGTTTTTACCAGATGCAAAGATGGTTGCTTTTGTTTTATTACAATTAAGTATATGTTTATGTTGATCACACAGTTCATGAAGTAGGTGAGGCTGCTCTTTGATAGCTGAGGGTGGTGGGTAGAGAAGTAAATGAACATATCATTAACAAAAGGTAGCATGTTAAGAATTCTTTGTCTGCTGTAAGGGTGTTTCTGAAAAATAAAAAGGGAAGGGGAGGGGATGGAACCCAGAGGGACACTTTTAAGGAGCAAGGATATAAGGGATATAGAAGGAATGGCATTAGTGTGAAGTCCTCCATGAAGTAGTCTCATTCTCAGGAGGCAACGATCAGCTAAGTCAAAGGCTTTGGTTAGATCAATAAATACTACCCAATTAAAGTTTCCTTTAGCTATGTTCTGTAGGATTTCATCTATCAGAGAAAAAAGAGCAGACAGGATGCTTCTACCTCCCAAAAATCTGTGTTTGCACCTTGAAAAAATATTGTATTGAGAAAAGTAAACATCGTTGGGCACGGATTTGTTTATTTTCTTTCAAGTGTCTTTCCTTCTGACACACTTTGCAGAGGAATTTGTCTCTACCTGTATGACATAGCACAGAGACAGAGAAATCTGTAGTTTAGCCTGTCAGGTACTGCTGACATCTCATAAGGAAAATTAGACCTCCTAATAAAAACTGTTTTCCATTATCTTTATTGCAGAGAGGAAGAGAGTGTATACTAATTTAAAGCTGCTCCCAATATAGCCCTGCCTTTAATAGCAGAACAAAACAATTAGATCAGTCAAGGGTTCAAAAGCAATTGTCACCTCTTTTGACAAATTTACATATTGGTTGTTAATACTACTTAATATAGTAAGAGGGCTTAAATGTAGTATCAAAGAAATCTGTAACATTTAGAGAAAAGTCAGAAATATTTTGTTTCTTGTAAAGTATCAACATATTTACCATTTTCAAGTTTTGCTTGTCTCATTGGCATTGCCTGGGTTCATACTGGCTACTAAACTGTTGTGCTGAAAATGCTTAATGTGTGGCAGTGCTAATGTATGTTTTCAAAGAAATTATGAGTCAGCTGTATTAAATGATATAAAGAAATCCCATCTGAATTATAATGCATTTGCATTAAAATATTGATAGCCATCTATTGTTCATCAAATTATGGCCAGCCTTATTTTTGCAAGTTATGCTGATTGAGGTAAAAAAAATTTGCAGGTCATGTCAAGATGTGTCAGATAGAAAGAAACCATGTAATGGGCCATAAAAACATAGACATTTTATAGCTCAACAGCTGTGGAGTTTGCCAGGGGTACAGTGACATATTAGAGGGAGGTCCGAAGACCGCCCCTCTTTAGCAGCAGTAAGCATAGCTAAAGTAGCTATGCACGTCATTTCATATGAGATGATTACATTACTGCTTGGCAGACAGTAAACTGAGGAAACCATGCAAAGAGGAAAACATATACAGATGGCAAACAAATGCAAAAGAGAACATGAGCAAGAGAATATCACAGATAATGTCATTTGCTGTTAGTTATCTGTGGGGAATTGGATTGAAAATGGAATGGAATGGAGCAGGAAACTGCACTGCAGAAAGGATATGTTTTGTACATTAAACACATCACCACTGCAATTATGTCTGGGAAAAATATAGCTATTAATTTCTTAGGCACTTACTGAAACCCACAGCCACCATAACTAATAACAAACTGAAGAAGCATAACATAGAGCAGAAACAGTATTGTGACAGTTGTGATGCATATTGAAAACAGGAATGAAGGGATAGGGGCATAGTTTCATACAAGGCTGCTATGCATGCAGTCTGGGAAAATATTAGAGAGTCTAGCCCAAATTCCAAATTACCACAAAGCATTTCCTGGTTAAGTGACTTGTTCAAGATCACATAGTAGGAAAATGAAGATGGACAGATTCAAACCATGTACTCTTAGCAGTGGGAGCAGAACTTCAGTCCTCTGCACTTAACTGCCAGACATATTACAAGTTCAGTTAGAACAGGAATGGGCCGCTGCAAGCCTCGGTTCATTGATGGGTGCAACCCTCATGAGTGCAGTTTCCTGCTGAGTACATAGGGTAATTTCTAAGCCTTACAGAGCCCAGGTAGTACTTGTAATACTTGTGTCATTATCAGAGAGTCTGCTTTGCTGAAGAGTGACTCTGTTGTACATAAACAAATCTGTTGATGAGAAGAATAGCATTATAATAGAGAATGATAATGCCAGAAGACATGTGCTGCAAAAAAATTCAAAGATTAGGAATAGAAAGTTGGTAATATCTGGCTGTAGAACTGCAGAGCAGCATAGCAAGGAGAAAAATAACATAACATTAGTTAGAAAACAAATGCAACTGCTAAAGAATTTCCTACAATATTCAGTACCCCCCAAAAAAAATCTTACTGTTGCAAGAAATGGGGAACAGAATTACTTTCAAACCCCTGCCTTTCCAGTAGCAGCTATCAGTTACACATGTGCAGGGACAGGTTTGACACCTCAGGAATAGTGTGGGGGAGAAGACTGTCACTTCACCTTTGTGTACAAAAGGATATTTTGAACAAAGGCCTGCACATTACCTCATTTTTTGGTTGCAGCTGTATAACTCCTTATTATAGTTTAAAACAGGTGCTGAGACACACATAAATGAGGGTCATTCCAGGAAAAAAGCAATTATGTTACAGAATGTATACGAGATGACTGTGACTGACACAAATTTATTATATGTCAATGGGAAAGGAATACAGCACTACTTCCTCATGTCTAGCATGACTCATATAAAACAGACTTGAAATGGATTATGGGAAGGAGAAAGGGTTGAAGATAATATCAAACTGATACGTCAAGCCCTATTAGCAGCCATTTTGTGGAGAAATATTTTAAAATTCTATAAGATGCACTCAGGGTGATTTTAACATGTTAAAATAGTACAGCAAACAATGAAAGAGTGAAAAATAGATTTTTCATTTCTAAGGTAGAGTTTTACTTTGAGGTTAGTAAACTTATATTTCCTTTTACTGTTTGCTGAGCAACTGCCCAAGTACTTCCTGATTCCACGTCAACCAGCCTCACCTTCTAATGATGCATTCAAGGGGGGATAATTATGTAGTATGTTGGATTGTTTTCTGCAGTCTGTAACAGATTTTATTACAAAGTAACCAGAATTCAACACAATCAGATAGACAATAAATCAATAAATAAACACAGCTATGTTCAAGTGACAGGTAGCAAAAGTAAGATGGAACAGGATAAGATTCACAGTAAGGTGTATAGTGCTTGGTAAACATTTTAATAAAATAGATGTAAAATGAATAAATTCTGAAACAAATAAGCAAAACGTGGAACACTTACTAAAATCTTTAACTGGGAAGTCCATAGTTGTGCCACTCAATGCCAAAATGTTATTTTGATAAATTAATATGGTTCAATATTACTTACTCTAGGTTTTTGCCAAAAAAAATCTTACCAATGAATGTGTGACTGACCCTTTCAATGTGGAACAATAAGAAACATGACCATTTTAAGACTCAAAATGAGGGATGTTACTCATAATGTGGTACAGTTGAGAGGTATGGATGTACTAGTTTGGTGAGGAGATCTAGCATCCTTCATGGAAGAGGGCTCATTTGAAAAGTGTGTACAATATTCTTTCTAACGTAACCAACAGTATATAGTGCTGGCAATGTTTTTATATAGAATAATGACAAGTATGATTGTAAGTCTTTGCTTGCTACTTTATTGAATTAGGATATTTTTGTTCTATCATTTAATTCCTTTATAAATTTTGTTTCTGATTTATTTATTTTTGAAAGTTCAATGTGATTTGTTGCTACTTTTGGTTTTGTAGTGATCACTAAATATGTATCTGTAATATTTTGCTGATAACATTTAGTAGATGAGCCATAAACATAACTGCTGCTGTGCATAATGGTGATTCTCACAATTATAGCATACAGTGTAACATTATGCTGTGTGTGCTTAGCTAGAGAACCACTTTGTACAAACAGAGAACATTCAAACACTTCTCACAAAAAATAGCAAAGATCCAAAATTTAAGCTATAGAGATAAGTTATGAGTACTGATTGCTCAGGTTCTTAAGATATGATGTGTGTCATCACATCAGATGGGTGTCAAAATAATGCAATGAATGTGCTCATTTTCAAGAATAAACAATAATAGATTTAAATTCTAGCTCGTTAAGGATACTGGAAGAAAACAAATTATGATCTGCTTAGGGTTAAAGCCCAAAGCTGGCAGATGAGGCAGAACTCATTTTGAGTCACGCAGAAGTAATACTGGGACAATAGCTTATTTCATATGAAACACAGTAAGTGTGATGATTGTCCCAATTGAGTGGCTGCAAGATTTCTATTTATACCACTGGCAACCTAGGCTCACCTTCTGTGATAGAAAGAGTAGGGTATGATCACCAAGACAACCTAGTAGTGACTGGAGAATGCTAAACAGGGGCCTTGCAGTACCATGGGCTAGGCAGAGCATACAAGTGGAAAGAAGTGCATTCTGCTATGTTTATTATCTGCCTGTGTCAAGGCTAACAAATATTTGTGGCCCTAGAATTACAATAGCAAGGCTACAAACCTGAACCTGTTAGTAAGTATGCCTAGGATTAGAAGGCTGATACAAGACCTTTCAAAGAGGAAATTATTCTTTAAGAACTCCAAAATTAAAAATGTTTAGGGCACTAGAACATGTGGGTTTGTCTTTGGAATTCTGAGAACTGAAAGCAGAATTAATGCTAAGACCAACCACCTTTTTAAATAATCATGGACAGGGATGCAATTTCTGAAGACTGAAAGAGGGATGATGTGATTCCATTTTTATTATTTTTTATTTTTATTATTATTATTTGTGGGACTGTGGTTTTAAAAGCAAAGTGTCTTCCCTCAAGACTGCGTCTACCTTTACTGATACTGTTCCAACTCCTGGAATTACGCCTGTGCTCAGATTACACTAAAAGTATGTTCTAAGCTGATACCACAAATTAGTCTTACTTTGTCTACTGTACAGGATACCTGCATACCACTGAGAGACCCACCCCATACTCACCTGTTTAGAAACCTTGCCTCTGTCTCTCTCTGCCATCTATAAGTTAGTCTCTACCCTAGTGTGAACTGTCTCTTAGCTATACTCTTTTTGTTTTTTTTGTTTGTGGTGTCCTTTTAACTGTTTTTTATCTTACTGCAAATACCTGTGTATACCTCGCTATAACGTCTCTTCCTTCTATGTCTACACCTCCCCACCTCTCTACTTACCTGCTGACTCTCCTTACTGTTTCCATCCTGGCCTGCTGATTGATTCTTGTGGTGACTGCCGTTTCCTGGCCCATCCCACTCCATTTGCCCTCGCTATGCTCAGGCTCACTTCGCTCCTCTTCCGCCCACCCCTAATTCATGTCCTTTATACATAACCACCTAATCCCTTCCACCCCTGCCTGTCTGTTAAAACATTCTAAACACCTTACCTACCCCTACTTATCACTTCATAGTTTAGTCTTCTGCAAATCCTCCTTCCTACATATCTCCTACTCCCCCTACAGGTTGTTTCACTTAAATTTTACTTCAGCTCTCTAACAGGTCCAACAACTTACTTTTCCTAGTCCCTTACCCACTCCTCACTCCATCCTAATCCTACTTTCCCACCTTAGGCCATGGCTTTTGCAACCCTCTCTATTTTCATCTTGCCTGCATTACTTCTTTTCATTCTTACATCTTGTACTACTCCATTACCACCTGTCCATAGAGATTCCACTCATCCCCATACTAACTGCTTCTCATCTCTGCAGTACTCTATTACAATCTCCTCCTCTATCTTTTCCATGAACATTCCTCTGCCTAAAATCAAACTTCCTCACCCTCACTCTCTAGCATCTAAAACCAAGACTAAGTACTTTTCTTACAACCCATTTAAATTCAAACTTCACCAACTTCATGTAGTCCTGTTTCTATCAGGAGAAATACATCCCAATCCTGGGCCCATCCATCACTCCACCATGCATAACTCTGCCTCTCCCTACTTAATAAACTCATCCTCTCCAAACAAACATATTTCCTTTTACTCTATGAATGCCTGTAGTATTCTAAACAAAGTTAGTGAAATCCATGCCTGGATAGCCTTCCACACCCCTGATGTCATCACCCTAACAGAGACTTGACTAAAACCCCAAACCTCTGATAAAGACATTCTCCTCCCTGGTTATAATATACTCCACATAGATCTCCAAAACTAAAAAGGGGGTGACATAGACATCATCTACTTCAACCATCTCACCATTACAAGTATTATGAAACCTATCCCATCCTTTTCTCCTGCTGAACTACTTACAGATAACCTTAAAATCAATGACCACACCACTATCACAGTAGCAGCCATCTATATTCCACCAGGAGACAACATTCCTCTGCTCGAAAATATTCTTTCATACTTTTCTCAACATATCCCCAATGAAACTATCCTCCTTGGGGATGTCAACATTAACTGGTTAACTCTCAGTAATCCAAACTTTAATACTCATATTAATTTATATGGCTTTACACAGCTAAACTCCCAACCTACTTATACAAACAACTATCACACATCTAGTACACTTATTAACTGGGTACTTGTATCTAATCCTTCCAAATATCATAACCCTGAAACCCTACCAAACACCCTGAGTGATCACTCCCCTATAAAAGTGCATAGGTTCACTCCCCACTTCTCAAAACCTAGATTTATCATTTGTCGCAAACTCTCTAACTTCCATCCAGAAACCTTTTAATGCCCTCCTCTCTAAAGTAAACTGGAAATTCCTTACCTAACTCCCACTAGGAGAAGCAGTCCTAGCTTTCAATACCACCTTCCTTAGCAACTTAGACTCACTTGCTCCCCCCTTGCAAAGCCACTCATACCCTTATGATAACTAGGGACAAATTATGTAAAAAATGGTCACAAACTAAGCTCCCTGCAGACTTGCAAAAATATAAAGAACTCTGAAATCTGACAAAAAAACACATAAACAAAGATAAAAAGGACTTCTATAACAAACCTCCCACAGCCCTAAAATCTAATCCTAAAAAATTCTGGAACTCTGTTAACCAAATATTACATCCCATGATCTTAGCTCCCCCAATCCATGCCCAGACAAGACAGCTGAAGAAACTGCCACTATCTTCAATACCTATTTTATCGATTCAGTATCTAAGTTACTGAACCCTAACCCAAACTCCTCTACTACTAACATCTCCAACTTTTCTGAACCTACTCCTAATACTATCTCCTCAAATACCTTCTCCCTCAAACCTGTACCTACTAGCTACATCAAAACTCTACTCTCTAAATTAAAACCATGCTCAGCATCAGCTGACAATATTCCTCCCACTTTTCTTCTACTATCCCTGTATCTGTCTTAATTAATCACTCTATCTCTGAATTTAAAGTCCCTTCCATCTGGAAACAATGCCACAATCTACCTATACACAAAGGAGGTAACTCCTTTGATATCTCCAACTTTAGACCTATCGCTGTCCTCTCCCCTCTCTCTAAAGTACTAGAAAAATGTATTCATAAACAAGTTATGCAGTATCTAATACAGGAAAATCTGCTTACACCCAGTCAATATGGCTTCAGACCCAAACATAGCACCACTACAGCTCTATTATCCTTCCTCAACACTGTCTCTATAGCCATGGACGACCATAAACATATTTCTTGCCTATTCTTGGACCTCTCAAAAGCTTTCAACACTGTCTCACACTCTCTTCTGCTGCACAAACTGCATAACCTCAACTTCTCCTCTGATACTGTTGCATGGTTCTCCAGCTACCTCATTGATAGATCTCAATCAATGAGATGGCACTCTGCACTCTCCCCTCCTCTCCCTGTAAAAATGGGTGTACCTCAAGAGTCTATGCTAGGGCCTTTACTTTTTAATATCTTTACTAATTAGCTCTATACCTCCTGTCCTCAGTCATCTTTAGTGCAATACGCAGATGACTCTACAGTCATCACCACAGCCAACTCTCCATCTAAGCTCTTCTCGGCTAATCAGGCACCTTTTAACTTAGTTGAAACATGGCTCTCCAACAACTAGCTTATCCATAAACACTAAAAAAAACAAAGCTGTTACTCTTCCAACCCAAAATGTTCAACAATATTAAACCCTCCTTCTCCATACAGTCCCTTAATAACACTCCCACTCAGGTAGAATCCAGCACTAAGCTCTTAGGCATAACTATTGACAATCAGCTTAAATTTGACTTGCATGTTAATAACTGTATCAAAAAGACTCATTCAAAACTAGGGCTCCTTTACCCTAACAAGAAATTCCTTACCTCTGAAGCCAAGATTACTCTCTTTCTTACCTACCTTCTAGCCAGTCTAATGTACAATTCTCAAATTCTCAAAATCTTAACTCAGCACTCCTGACCAAACTCGAATCTACCTGCAACAAAGTAGCTAGATTCGCTGCCCAACAAATCTACAAATCCCATCACTGTCTCTCTCTAAAACACCTGAACTGGCTTGAGTTACCTCACCAGCTTCTCTCTCTCAGCTCAAGATCATCCATTCAATTCTATACCAGCTTTCCTACTGCCCAGGACTAATGCCTAGGACTATGCCCTCTCATCTCCTATTATTCTCCCTCCAGTCATCTCCGAAGCTCTAACCAAGATCTACTACAAATCTACAAACCCAAGTTTAAATTTGGATGCAACATGTACAGTTATGACCCCACTATTGCCTGCAATAGGCTCCCACTCGAAACCTTACACATCCTAAACAATTTAAGACAGCCACCAAAGAGCACTTTAAAAGTCACTGGTCCTGCCACTGCACTCTCCCTCCTTAAACAGCCCCTACTTATCATACCTTAATCTACTTTCTGCCCATAACTCACTCTTCTCACTAGCTCTCTCTAATCTTCCTTGACTAATCTTTCTACTGTCTTCTAAAATCTATTAAGCAAATCGCCTCAGAGAAACATTCTATTGTAATTGTCTTGCCTTTATGCAACTACATTATGATAAAACTGGGTTTTTGTAGCTACTTACCCAAAAACTATATTCATCTTAATGACATATTTCTTTTTATACATCTTGAAATAGTTTTGCTATACTCCTGATTATTGACACTGTATAACATTTTATTGCTACTTAATGCCTTGTAATAATCCTGTAACATTGCTGTTTAATGCTAATTTATAATGAAAATTGTATAATATGTTGGAGCTTTTCTCCCCGGGCCTCCGCTGAAAAAGGGCTCTTCAGCTCAGTCGGACAATCCCGGTCAACAAATGTAAAATAAATATTAAATAAATTTTAGAACAGCATGAACAAGCTTGAGGATGAAATTATCCATTGGTCAGAATCATGTCATTGGTTAATAAAACTACATACGTCAAGAATTTTTGGATATCTGGAAACTGTTATACAGGACTCAGAGTAATATTAATTCACAACAGGCAAGTCATGCAAAACAAATGCATTGCACAAAGAAAAATTCTGTTAAGAGCAGAGTGAAGTCTTCTAACCTTTGACCAAATTGTGTTTATTCCACCACTTCAAGGCCTCTCTCCTCTAATCTTTAACTACTTTTCTAAACAGTTATCAAATTTTGTCTATTGTTATGCCAGACAGAATAAACACAGAGAGATAGTACCCACTCCCCTTTCATGTTGTAAATCTGAATATGAACAAGGCTTCTATGTCCTATCACAGAGGTTTCACTTGTTATAAAGCAAAGAATTTCAATCACCAGATATCTGTTGATGTAATATAGAAAAATGTTGTGCCAAATGACTTGTCGAGGCAATTCTCCTTATGTCTCTTGTGTGTTCTAAAATGTAAAAATGATTTTACAAGTAGATTCTCCAAATATAACACTTTCAAAAGGAATATGAACAAAATATGAATAGACACAAGTGAAACAAGTTACCTTCCATTAATAAATACCTCATTACTCTATCAAAAAAATGCACATTAGTGAGAGAAAGCTGAACCTGCAACTTCACATGAAACCCAAATCACTTGGTAAACTCCTTAATAAAACAAAAAAGCATAAAAACATAAAATACAATGCAAATACAATATAGATAAGTGCTTTTGCCCTGTTAATTCACCAAGACTTCATCAGATAAATCATCAGCTCAATTCCTACTTTCCCAGTACAATTTAAATATTGAATATAATAAATTATGTAATTTAAAAGTACAAATCGACTTCTTAACACACTTAAAACAATCATTTTAGCTGCCCCCATTTAAAACACGTATACTAGAAAAATAAATAAAAAATGCAAGTATATTAAATTATATTAAATTAAAAGTATCTTTGACCTCATGTCTACCTTCATAAAGATCTAAGTTTTAACACACTAGAGATTGAGGTCAATTCTTTATGTCTCGGCCAGTGGTCGGCATTCAGCAATAATTGCCAGAAAAGTTCTCTTTCTAAGCAATTGTTCTACCACCATACACTTAAAATAATGTTCTTTATAATCTGTAATGTGCTTTGTTAAAAATCCATGAGGGGGCCCATGGCATCTTCTTTTGGTAGTAAGAAAACTTTTCTGGCAATTATTGCTGAATGCCGACCACTGGTCAGAACTTAACGAACTGACCTTGATCTCTAGTGTGTTAAAACTTAGATCTTTATGAAGGTAGACTTGAGTTTGAAGATTTTATTTAATATACTTGCAGTTTTTTATTTATTTTTCTAGTATAAGTGATTTAAATGGGGGTGGCTAAAATAATTGTTTAATGTGTTATCACGTTAAATCTTTCATGAGTGGATTTGTACTTTTAAATTATGTGATTTATTATATTCAGTATTTAAATGGTACTGGTAAGGTAGGAATTTATCTGATGAAGTATTGGTGAATTAACAGAATGAAAGCACTTATTTGTATAGTATTTGCATTATATTTTATGCTTTTTACACTTTTTGTTTTATTAAAGAGTTTACTAAGTGATTTGGGTTTCACATGAAGTTGCAGGTTCAGCTTTCTCTCATTAACGTGCATTTTTTCAATAGTCTACTTTTCATGGTTTCTTGGTTTGTGGATTTGACCTAATTACTCTGCAAAAAAAGTGGAGCTACTCTCATGGAGGCAAGTATCCTCATCTTTCTTTCTGCCATATGCTTAAGTTTTGCTGCCATCAACTAATCAGTAAAGCTTTAAGTACTCCTGCATAAAATTCTCAACCTATCAGATATTGTATGTTTAAAAGATAATTGTATGGCAATATTGTCCAGTACTGCAACACACTGGTCCTTTAATTGTTATGAGCACATACTCTTCTGCATATTATTTACATGCTGCTGTTTAAGATATTCTTATTATTAATTCGTGAGACCAATTTCTTATATGAAGTATGTAATAAATATCCCTAGTAATTAATCTCTTAGAAAGGTATGTAGCCCTGAAAAACACCCCTCCCTCTATAATGTCACCTTTCTCTTAAACATTCCCCAAAGGGTGCTGCCATAACTAAATAAGGAAGAGAGAAATCTTGAATCCTGTAAAAAATGTTGCCAGGAGCATCATCCTTACCCATGCTAGGCAATTCCTTTCCATTCATAACTACTACTCAGTGGGCTAATTTGCATCATAAACCTTACCCCTGAGACTTCCATATCCTTCACACATATAAACAATACATTCTTTCCTACTAGCTTGGACAAATATTATATTTATCAGCTAAGACTTTGAAGCATCTGCCAGTCCTCTTTTGAAAAAAAAAAAATTCACAAACTAGTATGTCATTTACTCAAAAACCTTGTTCAACATCAAAGCAATATCAAAATATCTGATTTGAAAAAGGATGACTTTAAATGTGATTTAACATTCAAGTGTGAGAATATCCTTTTAAAATTAAAAATATCCCTTCCCCGTGATTGTTCAGATAAAATGTAATATCCATTCTAATTTTTGTATTTGATATCATTCTTGTAACTGTTCTTGATGTGATGAATAGATTATCTTAAACTAAAAATATCTCCTTAAATCAGATTTGTAGAACTTCTCAATCAAATCTACTTAGCTGGCACAGTAATTTTTAGAAATGGTGCCAGATTTAAGCCCACTTACATAATAAAGTCCCACGTACTTGCAGGGAGTCCTAAACCAGGTGGTTAACCACATCTGAAATGGCAGTACCATGATCAAGTTCGTTGAAATCCTCTGTTGGCTCCTGTCCCACCTTTTGCAGAGTAAAAATGATTTTCCCTTCCATTGTATATCAAAGTTACATTTTTTGCACAACCAAGGCAACTGCTACTTCATCAATTGCACTTACAAGCAAATATTTTGTCTTTTAGTGAAAATGATGAAAGTATTGGTCCATATTTTGTCCATGTACATAAAGGCACATTTTTACAGTTCCTAGTTGTTTTGTAATAAAAAAACAGTCTGCAGCAGACACAAACAATGTTAAACCTGACACAGGAGTTCATAACTGTACATTCAAATATATTTCCACCTTTGCAAAATGTGGGCTAGTGACTGCAGAGGCAACTGCTTTAGTTTCTGTGCCTTATGAAACAAAAAATTGTAGGTTTTTAGTTTAATCATCCATCTCAACCAACAGTGAGCCAGACTCACTAAAACAAATATACTATCAGTTGCCCAAAGGAATGTCACAACTTATTGACCTGCAAACGTCTGTACCTTAGATGCTATCCCACCCTAGGCTCCCTGCTCAAAATTTAAACTTTCACCACCTCCAGCCTCACATGCTTAGATAAAAGTTCATTCACTCTCTGTGTTAAATGCTTCTTAGAAAGTTTTGCTTATACAGTATGCTTATCAATATTGTATGTCAGCCACTATTTTCCTATTGAAGGGGACCAGGAAACATATACTTTGGCAAAATAAATTTAGTTGAATATCATCCCTGACGAACGTGAACATAAAAAACTCAATTCTTCTCATTTCCAGCAGAATAAAAGAATCTGAAAAACTAAATGGGACACCTGCTCCCATTTAGTTTTTCAGATTCTTTTATTCTGCTGGAAATGAGAAGAATGGAGTTTTTTATGTTCACGTTCCTCAGGGATGATATTCAACTAAATTTATTTTGCCAAAGTATATTTGTCCTGGTCCCCTTCAATAAACACATCACACCGAATGACATTTGACGACCTTTATTAAACTTTCATAAACATAACTTTGCTATCCAACATTTATTAATTACAACTGAAATGTAATATAGCTGATTGAATTCCAGCATCTGCATACATGTAATGTTAATCAGGACAGTGTGACTTTGCTCATCCTGACCCAGTAGGCGGTGTCCATGCCTCCAACTCACTTACTTATGAAGCAGTGTCCCACTACTCACTCCATTTGCCATTTATTGAATTACAAATCCGACCAAATAAGCAGCATCCTTACCCCACTTGCTTATTTATCGAGCCACCACCAAATACTCACTTTCCTTTCCCAGTTCATTGAAATGACCATCCAAAACCAGAGGGGGAACAGAAGAGGGCATGCCTGTCCCTCTTCTCCACCCACCAGCCTAACAAGGCTGTTCCCATCTCTCCGATAAACTTTCAGTAACTTAACCACCATTAAATCATTAGGCCAAACATCATTCGGTGTACCCCATCCTCTCTAACCAAACTGGAGCCATGTTATCACCTCTTAAAGCCCTATCACATAACTAACAGAAGTAGCCAGTTACCCAAACAACTGAAAAAAAAAACACTAACCCCTTTCCTATGCTAATGTAACAATCCATAACCTCATAACCACTGCACATGAAATAAATAATCCGTACCTCACGAGCAATGAAAGCCTCACAAGGATTCAAAAGATATTACCAGCCAACTGGACAACCAAACCCTAAGCCCACTGCCACTAAAACTATGCAGAGGCAACTGCCTACCTTCGAGCCACCTTGCATCCCCATTTTACCACCCAAATGAATGTAATAAACAAATGAAATCCCTTTAAGGTCAGCGCAATAACAATCCTGACATCACACTAACTGTCCATTATAAACATAAAATGTTTTAAGTGGCCATCATGGCATTTAAGCAACTAACCCATAACAACAGCCTTATTTGATAATCGTCCAAGAGCCTCCAACTATCCGATACAAGCGCAGCACCTAAAGTCATCCTCACCTTTGCTGACCTTCAAAACATTTCTGGAATGACTACCTATAGCCATAACAAATGCTACAGAAACTATAACCCCTTGAACTCAAATCCGAATACCAATCATTGCACAAAACCCATCTTACAATAGTCAACATCTGTTCCTCTACCCACTCAACCCACGCCGGCCCATCATACCAATGAAAACCAACCAAATTCATAATAGCACAATACTATGCTCCTGATTAAGGTGCTGACTGCTAGAAAAATCTAACACCTACATAACCTTAACCCCCCCCCCTCCAAATCAGTACCTCCTAAAGCCCTTCCTGGCTAAAACCCTAGCCACGACACAATGAAGTAGAACATGGCCAACTTCCAGTAAACTCCAAAAGCATGCCTTGCTTAAACCCTCTATCACCCATGTAAACAAAGCACCCTGCTCCCAAAATATACCAAAAACACCCTCATGCCTACAATGCTTCCAGAAACCCTACCTACAAAATTCCCTCAAGCATAAATGAAATGGTCCTTGTGGTACTCTATTTAAACCCTAACCTAATATGTAACATTACCAAAATCTACCATGCCCTAGGAACGATATCAGCTTTCTATCCCCAGATTAGATCATGGGCCCTCTACCAGCACAGTAACCTGAATAGATAACTGTAAATGCACCCGAAAAGCTCCACTCAAATCTGACATGCCTAACTGTGTACTTACCATATTAAAATTACTGGAAACCTCATTACTCACCGATCCCAAAACCAACCCAACCTCAGCTGTTGTTAATTCCACCCCACCTGGGTTTTACCCCCAAATCCCCTTAATGCTAACTAAACACCTGCTACACCATGCCCCTAACTTACCTCAAGCATACCTGATGCTACAGTAATCTCAGACCATACAAACTCTTGCTTGCATAAATGAGCACCTAGAATCATGTCATTACTTGCAACCTCACTGCTTTCCAAGCCAATGTCCAGAACCTCCAACAGCAGCATCATCTGTCCAATCCACTTCCTTCAGACCCACCAGCTGATACAAACTGTGTCCTTCACCATCTCTGCCAAAAATTCTGTACCACCATCATCTGCAAAAGAAAACAAATTAAGCACCTTACTGTCATAAAAATTGCAAAGCTTATAGGTATCAATCTCAATCTACCCAATTATGGAGCTACCAGTCAGATGCTCAGCCCCCAAGGTAACAAAATGATTCACATCTCCAAGAACATTTGGTCATTCAAACTGCGACACAAGTGCTTTCAAATCCCCCACATTCTACAAATACGGTTAGGCACAATACAAATTAAAGATGGGAATCAAGCCCCTCACCCTGTGTGTATGCAGCAAACTGATCTCCCCCCTACCCATTATGTCCATGCCTTACCACCTGCAATAAGCTAGCTGAACAATCTGGGGACTCTGTAGCCAACTTTCAACCATAAAAGGTCACCCAAACTACATTATAGTCATTATAAACTACCAATATCTGTATTTAACTATTGCTGCACTAAATGAACTTAGTATATACCATATCTGATCGTGATAATATTAGCAACAGTACAGCATTCCAATTTGCTTACAGAAATGCACAATGCACCCCCCCACAGATCATCAGTACTTTACTAACCAAGCCCAACCTGCCTGAATATTTCCTTATGAATAGTCAACCCCTACAACCCTCCATCCACTCTCAACTTCCCCCATTTTGAAGTTGGGGTCAAAGTGTCACTTCCACAATCCTCTCACCCCAAAATTTACACCACCAGGTAGCTAGCATTGCCACGGTATCTTCATCATCATTCACCTGCACAGACAGCCAAGCTGGGAATTAGCTGCATTATTTTAATAGATCAGTCCTTCCGGTGTTCAACCCCAACTACAGCAATCTACTGATCATAAAACATTTATGTAGTTCGAAGGACTGGTAAAAAAAAAATGCAGCATAAATTTTCTGAAGGATAGGCAGTCTGATACTCAAATCTCTGTCACCATTCCATAACCACAGTCTTTGATGATTTGCCACTAATTTACCAGGGACAAGAATAAAATGTGGACATTTTGCAAAATCTGTACAATTGAGAGGTAATATGCAAACACCTCTTCCCACCCATAAATATCACAAACCCATTAAAATTTAACCAATCTTTGTACATTTAAGATTAACATTAATTACACATAACACTAACTTATGAAATACAGCTTTATTCTTCCTCACGCACAACTTATACATGAAGGATTACAGACCTGTTGTTATTGTGTACCCAAATTCCACCCGCTTCTGTTTCCTGAGAACAACCATAACTCACAGGCCGCAAAACTCACTACCACGTGATGCAATAAGCACAGAACCAGACACATGGGAATCATCTGATATATGGAAAACACACACACACACACACACACACACACACACACACACACACACACACACACGCCTGGAGTAAATTAGTTATACCTTACTCAGGGATCCCCTTCCTGAAGGCTCCCAAATGCACTACTCCCTTACATTATAGACATTCATGGGCACCACAAAGCCTTCAAACAAACCAAATGAAACCCCAAAGCAGTTAAGCCCAACACCTAGCCATACAGGGAAGTCCAAATAATTAGCAGTGTACCTTCCAACTTCCCAATACAAAAGTATGAGTACAGCCAACCAACAAGTCATTAAAATGTATGAAATAACTATTGTTCATGAGGAGTTATTATTGTCCATACAAAATCTGGATCATTGAGAGATATGACGGCCCCTCTTCTGCCAATCAGCCATCATGCATGTGCAGCAACACCCATCAACAACCAGGATCAGAACCCACGAAAATTACTGGCTGCGTCAGCTGAGGAAAGTCCTCACAAAATGGGCATGATAGACTGCACCCCCCGCAAAACCCAAAACCAACTGAAGTAAATTAATAATAAATCAGCATAACATGTTATATACAAGCCACCATTCATGCTAAGCAGAGCCTGTGATGTCTCAGCAAGACTGCAGACTTCAGTTTAGTAAGCTTAACCCTCCAAGCAATCACGCGAATTGTCAGAAGACTAAAATTTTATTAGGAATACCAGTCATCTGAGCCCAGCAGCCAGTCGCACTATACCATTGTGAAATTAAAACTGCAAAACCGAAAATATTCCTGCAACGCAGGCAGAGATGAGAAAACAGTTCAATATTATTCTTACCACCATAATGAATCAACGACTCTGCAGTAACCTGAACTTCTAAGGGGTACGAAGTCTGCTCTTCTGCAACTGTCTTTCAATCCTCAGCAGAAACACTAATCTACAAGAAAATCACCATGTTATGGGCCCAAACCAACCCAAAGAAACAAAAGGTATCCACAAAACAGAAACATCCCCTCCCTATTTATGGTTCTTATAAACTTAGAATGTTGCTAAAACAACAAGACTTCTCCCTGCATGCACTTTTCTGAAGGATACGAGGTCTGAAGCATCAATATATCACAACTTCATGACCCAAATCCTCAGATTAACCCAGTGATCTGCCAGAAACTGACATTTCATGAGGAACAACCACACATTTTTATGAAGAATGAACCAAATCATAAAAAACTCTACTCAAGAGCAATAGTAAATGTCTGGCCCTCCCTGCATGGCCGCCACACATGCCTGAAGCAACTGTTACCTCAGTTATCTC
The DNA here is from genome assembly GCF_019279795.1 of Protopterus annectens. Classification (NCBI taxonomy): domain Eukaryota; kingdom Metazoa; phylum Chordata; order Ceratodontiformes; family Protopteridae; genus Protopterus; species Protopterus annectens. Next base: position 1,493,144,700 of record NC_056741.1, read on the forward strand.
ACTGCTATACAACTGCGTGAAAGGAAACATGAAATGAACCTCTAAGACTGAAAATTTGTCACTGCAGGTCACTCCGAAATGTGTAAAATCCGGACAGGTGAGCATTACTCAAACCCAGGCTGCCACTGCCAAAAAACAACTTTCAGCCACTGTGTGACTGCCACACATGCAACAACAACCCACGCCGCTCTGCCATGTACATCCACTGCACTGTCAAGAAAACAACTGCAAGCCATAATGCATTGTGGAGCAGCTTGCAAGTACAGGAGCTAAAATTACCCAGCTGTCCACCTTATCAATGAGTGCAGAGAAGTGTAAAACCTGAAAACTGTATACCTTAATACCTTAAGCAGAGCTGGCAAGGACAGGATCAATGAATAAAACTGTCAAAGTGCCACCCTTACCACATTAAGCGAGCCGCTTACAAGTATGGGCTAACTACAGAGCTGTTCACCTTGCTTGTTAATCTACTGTCTTTTTTTTTTTTTATATATACTAATGCCAGTATTGTGCCTGCACCACAATGAATGTTCCCTGCTGCTCTAAACTCGCGAACAGATCCCTCACCACTGCAAGGTAAGCCAGGGCTGTAGCCCCATCATTATGAGCCAAACAAAGAACTACAAGGCCAACACCACCACCACCAAGAAAGTTGGGTAGTTTTGGAAACCGTTACTCACCCCAAAGCGCTCGCATTCCTGACACCCAATTCAGAATGGACTGGCTACCATACACTTTCTGGACTCCTAATTTAAAACACAACCCCAATACCACTAACAAAATAAACTATGTCTCAAACCAACCCGGCAAGCAAAATACGGCCATTTCATGAGGAGCCATAACTACCGACCCAACCCAATTAGGAATAGCCACTTAACACACTTAGTTCACACATCTGAAACCAGCAATAAACAAACCAAGATCCTCTGTTCATTAATAAAACCATCCCCCAATTACAACTTACCCTTATCTCATTAACATCACCCCAAGCCCACAAAATACTACTGGCCAGCACCCAGGAAAAAAAATAAAAATTCCTGACTAAAACTAATCCACGGCCTCCCTATACCCAATACCTATAGGTTGTCATGGACATACCAAAATATGATTCCTTACCCAGTTACACTTGCATAAGCCCCATAAGCTCCTCCCTACCTATACCTCATTTCCTCCCAATCATCCTTCCATTCCCATTTAACCCCCCCCCCACCCTCTTTACTGCTACTAATATATTAATCTAACCCTGCTCTGAAGATGTCCCTGGACAAATTGGTTTGTTACCAGACCTCATCTATTGTATTATTATTTAAGCTCTCATTAATCCATTTTAAGTACTTTCTGTAGTAATTTAAAGTACTGTAAGGTGCTTGGAAGTTGCTGCTGACCAGATACCGAATGTCTAAATTAATTTATCCTTCCTGTTATCAATCCATGATTGAAAAACTTCAAATAAACCCATACTACTTTTATTTAAAAAAAAAAACAGATACATTATTAAATCCATGTTCTCATTTTCCATTTAGTCAAAAAAAAAAAGAGAAAGAAAAAAAGGAATTGCCACACCATACAAAAGGAACATTCTTTCAAGGAACACTGCAGTCTACAACCTTGCATGGATTCTACCACTTTGGTACCTTAGCACCCATGGTCTTCACAGAAATTATTATCATAAAATTACTGACAACTTTATGTAGTTAACTGTGTATTATACAACGACCCCCCCCCATTAATATTCCAAAATATGCATGCTGATTGGTCAGTGTGCATGTTGTAAATCAGACTTATACTAATGGAAAAAGACATTAGCGGACCGGAGTTCCTCTGTGGCGACCCCTAACCGGGAAAAGCCGAAAGACACAACAACTAATGGAAAAAGGTCCGGTCACCCGGACTTTTTCCATTAGTATGTCTTTTTTTTTTTCTTACAGCAACGGAGAAAGCAAGTTCTCCGTTGCTTTTTAGAAAGTGTCTCGCTATGTTAAAGCAGTTTAACATAGCGAGACAGTTTTAAAAAAGCAACAGTAATCTCCGTTGCTTTTTTTTAAAGCTGTCTCACTATGTTAAACTCCTTTAACATAGCGAGACACTTTCTAAAGCAACGGAGAAAGCAAGATCTCCGTTGCTTTTTAGAAAGTGTCTTGCTATGTTAAAGGAGTTTAACATAGTGAGACAGCTTTAAAAAAAGCAACAGAACTTTCTCTGTTGCTTTTTTTAAATCTGTCTCGCTATGTTAAACGTTAACATAGTGAGACACTTTCTAAAAAGCAACGGAGCTCTTGCTTTCTCCGTTGCTTCACCCACAGCTCTGATGTACTGCGTAAGCATACGCATGTGCAGTACATCAGAACTGCCACAGAATACCGGACAGCTGCAGAAAGGCAGCAAGGAGACATTATACAATGCCATTATTTAAGAAAACTAAGTATTTTATTTCTTAAATGATGCCATTGTATAATAGCAATAACCCACTTCTGGGTGTGGGTAATGCTGGATTTACCCACGGTTGTCTTTGTTTGGCCACTCGGGCTTCGCCTTCATGACCAAACCATGCCAACCATGAGTAAATCCAGCATTACCCACACCCAGGCGTGGGTTATTGCTTAAATCAACTATCAGACTTCCTGTTAATCTATTGTGCTGTGCTGTATAAATTAAAGACACAGAATAAATGATGTTTTGTGAGTTTCTACACAGTAGAAGTGTTCAAGAGAAAAAATAGAGTTTCAAGTATGACAATTGATTTCCAACTATTAGATAATCTGTATTACTTCATCCAAATTCAAGCACCCAACATCACCTCCAAATAAATTATCCATATAAAAAAGAAAATCCTGTCTTACTCATCTTCCCCTCCAGTATCAATGTAACACACAGTCTCAGTCACCCACATTTTACTGATGGAATTCGGAAAAGTATTCAGTGCTATAGAACTAGACAAAACCTTTCTACTAATGCCTCTTGTATTCAAAAATTTGCAAATTAATTTCTTGCATAGCTTCCCCAGTATAACTTCTCATGTAAGAAAGTGGTCTCATCAAGTGGATACTTTATTTACTCTTTGTTCACTAAGTAGATGGGCTGGTCCATTAACAATTTTTAGACCTGACCCAGCTCGGTGAGCGACAGTGCACATGCGTATTAAGTGCAAGTCATAAACATGTGTAGAAAAGAACTGCATAAAATACATAAACAATCAGAAGAATGTAAAGTCACAGTAGACAAAAAGGCCAAGAACAACCTAATCTAGCCTTAAACATTATATATATATATATATATATATATATATATGTATGTATACAATTAAAGGACATATCAGTCTTCCATAGCAAGTGCACATTGGGATTCAAGTACACAAAACCTTAATATGTCCAGCTCAGATAGTATGATTACCTAGTATAACTAGTAAACTGACCAGAAAGGTTCTGTATTATAACCATAATAGGCTTTAGCAAGGCAACTCAGACTGTAGCACACTAAAAGTTAATGAATGACCTGGACAGCCATTAAGAGTGTAGCATGGTAAAACACTGCCTTTAGAGTAGGGTATATTCAAAGTTAGTATAAAATGCCAATCAGCTATATAGTTAAACCTTTGCAAGGTGTGAAACTTCCCTTAACTTGATCCTAGATCATACTGTTTAAGTGTGCCCCATAAATGCACTAGTTCAACAATAATCAAGATTGACGTATAACAGCAAGTTCAACAGATTGTTCATTGAGATCCCAGTTGCATTAATGCAAATGTTAATGTACATGTTACTAGCCATTACTCATAGGTTATGAGCTTAAACCAGAAACTTTGCATGAAATACACATTAAAATAAATTTTACCTCACAGGTTCATCGCTAAAGTAATATGGCATTTATGTAAATAGTAATAACCCACAAACCCATTTGAAAAAAAAATATGTAAATGTCCAAAAGTCACTCAGGTGACCATTTGAACTCTTTTCTACATAACATACCTGACAAAGATGCAGGCTGTTATTCCTGACACAGGTCCACAATTTCACATTTATTGTTACCTTTCCCAGAAGCTGAAGTAACTGACTCCTTGCTTACATAGTCCGGTGTAGATGGAAGCTCTTGCAAACTATCCCTCACAAATTGGGTTGAGGTAAACAGTTGCATTCCTGAAGGAAAAAAACAACTTGTACATGACCTTACTCAGATTGTACTCTTTGATAGTACCAGAGAGTAAAGTCTTTTATTGAACAGTAATGTCTGACAAATCATGATCCAGCAGTACTAGCCTTTGTTCCATCATTATCCTTTTCCCAGGCTGCCACAGCTGTGGGAAAGCTTGTTCCTTTTCTCTCCAGATAAACTGAACCCTAATCATTCTCAGATAACCAGATGACCAGGCACCTTGTCTACCACCAGTCACAACAATCTAAGCATTTTCAATGTTTAATGACTTGAAAAAAGAACATCCATTACACCGTGTAAGTTTTGTCAAATTCCACTCAGTCAAATCTTTCTCTGCCTTCTAGAATACCAGTGAGCTGAAACTGACACCATCTTGCATTGTCTTAAAACGTCATTGACTTTTGCTCAATATACATAATCTAGTTGCCCAACTCCAGCAATTTATTCTTTTCATCTGCCACTTCCTGCTACAATGATAACTTTGCAAACTCCCTGTTGAAATATCAAGACCTGGATTGCAGAGTCTCAAAATACCAAAAAAAAAAAAAAAAAAAATATATATATAATACACGAGAAGAGTGCATATCAAAAATTTTCTCCTTTTTGCAGGGGTAAGCCCCCTTACTTAGTATATGTAAGTCTAGATACTTGGTCAATTGGTCTCCACATTTCAGGACTAGGCAATCCAATTCTTGACATTTAAAACAGTTACCAGCAATGAATTACACTGTAATCTCAAACCCTCAGAAAAAATCATCAGAAGTCTCAAGCTGCTGATTCAACAAACCTGAACTCACTTTTATCTATTGTCACACAGTCTCAAGGACGCTACATATCTCTGTTTTCTCCACATCAGTGCAGAGATTGCCTTTTCACTGGATGCCAGCACAGCATTTATAAGATGCCTTTCACATTCCTTTTGATTCTCTGCAGACATCTTATAGGTTCATAGGTGTTTACTAGGCTAATGACCACAAGGGCCTTTTTAAGCCTAGCCATGCTTCCTAAATCTCGGACAAATTCTGATACCCTTGATAAGTGTGAGCAGGGGCCTGGCAGATGAACCATTTACAGGTTGCTTGTGTCCATTAGAGACATCGGTGCCAAACCACTTGAATTGGGTTAGGGAGGAACCCTGCTTCACATGGATGGGGAGCCTGTTTGATAGATGGGGTAGTCTCTGGGATACATACTTATCTCTCCAGTAGGTCCTAATTATATCACAGGCAAGGTTTAAGTCTTTAGAACGGGTAATTCTGGTGCTGTTTGTTTTGTGGCTATGCAGGAAGTCCATCAGAGTGGGGTCTGACAAGGCCCTGTATGCCAGGCATAGATCTCCCCTCAAAAGCTTGTAGGAGACAGAATACAGGGATAAGGCCTTGAGGCGGTCTGTTCTTTTAGTGAGGAACCTCTGTGAATGTTCCATTTGTTGGTTATGTCTGGTTAGGTACATAACAAAGGGGGCATTGTACACAATGAAAGATCTGATGAATGCCGAATACAGTAGAACAATTACTTCCTTGGACTTAGATGCCATACCTTTGTTTATAAGTTGCTCAACATAGAATGATTTCCTCACCAATATAGACATGTGATATTAAATGCTAGATTACTATCTCCGTGTGTCTCTAAGTCCCTGACTACTGGGTCAGCTCTAAGGGGTGTGATGTTAATATGATAGTTACCAGGGATGGATGACTTCTGAAAGGATACTATTATGCATTTCTTGGCATTAAGTTTTAGTCCATGGCTATGACATCAGTTGTTTGTCTGTGTCAGCCCCTCCTGGAGAACATTCATGTCAGTGTGAGATTCAATGACAGCTCCTAATTTGCAATCATCTCCAAATGTAATCAGCCAGAGACCACTGACATTGGCCTTGACTTCTGAGAAGTAAATGCCAAAAAGGAGCAGTCCAAAGACTGATCCCTGAGTGACTCCACTTGTGACTGGCCTCTTTGTTGAGGTGGACTCCCTAATTCTAACTTCTTTGGTCCTGTCTGTGAGCCAGTTGGCTATCCATCAAGTGACATACAGATTTGTACCTAACAATACCTGACTGGGGTATTGTGTCAAATGCCTTGGCCAGGTCAAGGTAGGCAGTGTGAATGACTTTGCCCGCATCCATTGCTTTAGTGACCTTCTCGTAGAAGTTCGGTTTACTATATCTCTGTCGATCAGCTCCATGATAATTATTTCCATGGCTTTACATATAAGACTAGTGAGACTTATGGGTCTGTAATTTCCAGGGTCTGTAGACAGCCCACCTTTGTGCAGAGGGATGATTGTTGCCTTTCTCCATTCATGAGGCATGAAACCTCTTTGGAGGCTACAGCTAAATAGTAATTCCAGAAGCCCTGGTAGGTCATGTTTCATGCTATTTAGAAGGCATCCTGGGATACTGTCTGGGCCCATTGATGCACAGTTCTTGGTCTTAGAGAGAGCATTAAGGACCTGTTCCCTAGTGATAGTAGGGGGGTTATATTTGATGATATTTCCTGAGGGAAGGCTGAGGGGGAGAGGTAAAGTTGGAGCTGAATTTATCAGCCAGGAGGTTTGCTTCATCTTCTGGCTCAGTATAGATGGCTCCATTTACAATGAGCTCTGCACACAATTGTCTATTGCCTTTGAGTTTATGGACATAGCTAAAGAATGCTTTGTGGTTGTCCATGGCCTGGAAGGCCGAAGTTACCTCAAATTTGGCTTTGGTAGACTTTGTCTTCTGAGTTGTTTGTTTAGTTTGATAAGAGTGCTTTTATCCTGCTGGATGCTGCACCTCCTAAATTTTGCCATGATTTTCGTCCTCCTGTTATACAGCCAATTGATTTTGTAATTCCACCAGGGTGGCTTGTTTTTTGAGTTAGTTCTGTACTTCTTCCTGGTGGGTACAGCTGTCCATATGTAGCTATTAATATGCTTGTATAGGATTTTTGTGAACAGTTCTGCATAGGCAGAAGTGTTCTTGGGATTTATGGGGGCTTGCCATTTTGCCAGGTTCTCACTTAATAGCAGGAGGTTAGCCTTAGAATAGTTCTTGAATATTCCAGGTTTAGCTGGAGGTCCAGGTTTTATTTTTACTTCAAAGGAGACCATTTTGTGTTCTGACCTTACCCGGGAAGACATTATAGTAGGGGGTGTGCAGCAGTCTCCCATACTAGTGAGGACCAGATTCAGTATGGTTGTACTCCTGGTTGGTGTATTGACTCTGGTCCAGGGAGTTTGTGTTTACAAAATCCAGGAATCTCTGTGCATGTATGTTTGATGTCATATAGGATTTCCAGTTAATAGTGGAGTTATATAAGTCACCCATGAGTATGGTATTGGGTTTGATGGTTAGTGTTTCTAATAAGTTTAAATACGTGGCAAGGGTTTCCTGGGTCATAGAGAGGGACCTATAGCTTGCAAAGAAGTGGTATTGGATTTTATCTATGGTGATTTGAACATGGATCAGCTCAAGTGCATTGTACCATTTGACCAGCCTTGAAGTATATTTATTTTTGATGTAAATAGAGACACCTCCACCTTTAGTCCCTGCCTGTGAAGTAGCTGCCTAAATGTGTGGAAGGCATTATAACCTTGCACTTTTGGTGTGCTCTTTGTATCCTTAAACCATGTATCAGTGACTGCACAGACATCGGCATTCTCTAGAGTAAAGAAAGCTTCTAGGGAGTGGAGATTTTTGTTTTTTGTTTGTTTAGACTCCTAGATCTTTTCATTGTTTTATCATTTCTGATGACAGCAGCATGTACATGACAGGTCAGCAGCTGAAGTGAGTGACCAGTCTCATAAAATATGTTAAGACTTCACTGTAAAGTATGCATTTTTGCAATGGCAAAAATGTAGGCAGATATTCAAGATGCTTCAGAAAAGAAAAGTGGTAACTTGGAAACATTTGAAAATGGCCTAATACACAGCAGTTTAAGTTAAATGAAAAGTGCAAAATAATGTATCTGTAAAGTAAAAAAACAGAGAAAAGTGTACAAAACTGTGCCTAAGTGCTAGCATGCTTGTTCATCTCACTGGTTTCCAAAAAATAAATACTGAACTAGAGAGAAATGAAAACAGTACAAAAATGCACACACACAAAAAAAAAATGTTTTTTGCAAGGGGATGGGGGTTCAAGACCCTTGTGCCCCCATCCCATGATGACATCACAGTGAAAAGGGGAATTAATCCCTGAAAAGCACTCCAGTGTCTTTCACAAGACAACATATTGCAGTGAAACTCACCCAGTACTACGCTTTCACATAAAACCCAATCCACCAATGCATCAACCACCTGTTAACATGCCATAAGGAAGCATTATTAACAGCAAAAATGGAAATGTCCTTGACTAGTCATATCAGGTGACCTAAATATAAGCATGCAGTGTGCAAAGGCAACAACAAAACTATTGTGATATACAAGAACAGGAACTACACCAACAAAGTTTATCTTTACAGAGGGTAAGACCCAATCTACAGTGGAGTGCATAGTTTGAGAACCCTGATCTTATAAAGATTCATGACAGGCTAGAAGTAGTTCAGAGAAGAAATAAATAGTAAATAATCTGCCCCAGAATTCTTAGAAAATGAGAAAGCGTGAGAAGGCAGAGAAAGAGAGTGAGAGAGAGACCTAAAAGAGTCCAGAAAAGCTTTAATATGTGCAACCCTGTAAACAGGCAGAAAAGGTTAGGACAGAAATATTTAAGTATCTAAAGATAACCAATGTAAGTAGCTTTTTTGAAAAATAAATGTATGACAGCAGAATGACATAGATTGAATATATAAGGTTGATGTAACTGCTTTGTTGAGGAGGTAATACATTCAAAAATAGTGTCAGATTTCAAGAAATCCTGAAGAAAACCAAAACAAGTTACTCGATGAGTGGTATGAATGTAATCTTGTGTAAAAGGCTAAAAACAGCCATTAGAAATTGCAGTAGATTCTAAGTAAATGGCAAATGATCATCCAATAAAAGTGAATCCCTGATCTGTGTTTATTAGGATGAGCACTTTCAACAGATGTCATCAGATCAGTGATTAAAAAAAAAATAACCAAGGCTCTTATTTTAGTAGTTCAACAAGGGGGGACATAGGTCACATGCCTCTCAACTGTACAGATTTTCACCGAATGCCCAGATTTTTGCCACATATTTTTCAACTGTTACTCATAAAATTGTGGATTACTGGCAAATCATTGCCAAATCTTTGAGGACTGAAGTCAGAAAATAATGAGACATTTGAGATTCAGACTACATAAGCTTTAGAAAATTCATGTTAATGCAAAACCTGTTATTCAATCAACTTTCTAAGTTTGTAAGAGAAATATTTCAAAATTGTCCTTGTTTTTGGGCCTTTGTCCCCCAATTATTTATGGCTTTGTCCAGATTTCTTACTCTAAGTGGTTGAGAGCTATGGTATAGGAGTACTAGTTAAATTCATTGGATGAGATTTTAAGGAGGGAAATCAGATTGGTCTCTGTGGTTAGCTCAGGAACAAGATGATGTTGATATCTGTTTCATGAAATCATGACGCACTCATAAAGCAATTCTCTTTAGAAGTGAGGAAAACACTTTTTTTCTTTGAGTAGAATATATAATTAATCCAGTAAGTAGGAAGCTGGTAGGTAAGCTGAGCTAATCAGTTGTTTTCTATTGTGAAATTCTTTTTTTTCTATATTTCTTCAAATTCCACACCATTCCTGTGGTATGATATTGCTTCTCCGTGCCAGTCTTAATTCACTTTTTTGTTGCATATAAAAGTATAATTATAGGCCACTGGTGGGTACTGTATGTCTAGGGCTTAACAAGGAAGGAGCAAAAATATTGACCTATCAGAAAATAGCATTGCCAGTTCTCCATGAAATTCCATTGAATGATTACTCAGACTGTATTATATATTATGCATCTTTGAGAAGTAGCAATTGTGAAGTAACTCTTAAACCCCAGGTACGTTTCAGTGCCTTTAATGTCCTCTGCTGACAGTTAAGTAAAGCAGAAGTGATATGTGGAATATGAAGTTTTTTGTTAAAAAGCTTTGCAGGTTTTAATACTGGTTAGTCAGTATAGATCTGTGTTTTATACCACTTTAGTATTTGGGCATATATTGCTACCCTGGAGAGGGGGTCATAGCTCTCTTTTCCATGTTTTACATCAGATCAGTAAGATACAGTGATAACAACTATTGAGGTAAAACATGTGCGTTTGTACTTTGCATGCTGGGCATCTGCTACCTCCACTGCTTCCTTTTTGAGTGAATGGGAATCAGATTAAATTTGATTGTTATCTCATGCTTCCCCAAGTGGGGGGGGGGGGGTAGAGCAATATACCAATATAAATTGATAGTCCAACATCTCTCGGGGGAGTATCCTTTAACATGTTCAACACCAAATGCAAGTATGCAAGTTACTACTGGAGTAACAGCATGGCACACTACTGGAATGCTTTTGCCTTAGAGATATAGGTTCATGGGTAGCTACTATGCTTGTAGTCAAGGAGACCACTGAGGAGCCGAGCCCAAATTCCCAGTTGCTCAGTGCACTGCCTAGTTACGTCAAGGCCTTAATCTTCTGATACAACTGCCAATTATTTGTTTTCACTGACTAGAATATTTGTTATATTTGTTTTACTTGGTAATGTAATGCTTTAGCTGTTTATGTCCTAAGAGCTTCTCATTAGATTTTACAACTTGACAAGTAAATCAAAATAAAAGCATCTGCATATTTTTCTGTTGTAGGGTGTCTGACACTTTCTGGAATTGCTTTTGACATTTTTTTCCATTTGCAAACCCTCTTTTTTCAATATGAATTGTTAAGAAATACTATTTTATTTTTTTAGTTAAGTCTTTTCTCCACTCATGCAGATTTTAACTCTGTACCTTCTAGCAATTCCTAGACTTTCAGTTCACCTAGTGTGTCTTTAAGCTAGGATAATCAAACATGTGAAACATCAACAAATGAAGCTCAGTAGTTATTTTGGGTAGAATCAGAATCCATAAGCAAGTTTGGTAGTTCTGAGGCTTGACTTAAGCTAGATTTACAAGTGCCCAGCAGTTCTGGTTGACAACTTACAATTATCCTGATGATATCAGACCAGTACTTGACGTGGATGGGGAGTCCTAGTAATATTTTGGGTCATATGCAGGCTACATTAATTTGTCTCACCACCCCTGAACATGAATATGGACTCAAATGGATTATGGTTCAGTACCTGCTGGTTGGCATTACTAAATGTCATACTGTATTGGTATACATCACCACCACCACCACCATAACCACCACCACAACTCTCCTCACTCTCAGCTTATTGTTGTGTTTTAAAAATAAATACCAAACCTAAATCTAGACTGTTTCAGAGATCATAATTCCAAGTTGTGGCAAATTCTTTACAATTTTGATTTACCACAGCTGATTCAGCCTTAACTCATCCCAACCTCCAGCCACTCAGCTCTTGCCTGGGTGCTATTTAATAAGCCAGAGAAAAGCAAGAAAATCTTATGGTTTTCTTACTGGCTTAAATGGGCTTAACTTTTTCCTTGCATATGAATGGAGATTCTGTAAGGTTCCATTTGTAAATTAGCAAGGTAATGTCACCATCGGCAGTGAGCGACACAGCCCCTCAGAAAGCATTGCTCCTTCCCCCTTGCAAGAAAGTATCTCCATGCAATATCCAGTCTCCAGTGTTGATTCTATGAAGGGGTCTAGAAGTCCTCCTTCACACAGACAGAAGTCAGCAGGTCTTGCTTTTTCTCTTCCACCAGAGATACTAATAAAACCTGGGACATTTGTGAGGTATTCAGGGCTTTATCCCACTATACCACAGAGATTGATTCCATCTCCATCCTGCATTTTTAAAATATCAGCAAGAGGTGTTGCTAAAACTCTACCTCGTATTTCCAATTTGTCTCATCTCCAGGATATTTTCAACTCAGCTGAAATGTGTACTTGTCCTGGTCCTTTCTAATCTCAAGACCCTTAACCCCTTCTACTTCATCTTTAATGTATGCATTCTGACTAAAATCATAGAAGAGTCTATCTGCAGACATATCCTGGAGTACAGTGATACATATGGCATTTTCTCTCCCTCACCATGGATTTTGTGGCTAGGCATAGAATGAAAAATGGATACTATTTATATTAATATAGATGAAGAACTACATACAGGTAGTATTTTCATTAATTTCAAGTGAGCCTTAATCATGTAGCCGGGCTTTGAAGACAACTTCTTGGACTGGTTTCTACCTTGCTAAAAAGACCAACAGAAGTCAATGTTAGTAAAGGCACCTGCTTCCAGGTCAGCCTAGTTTGCTATGGAGTATCCACTGTTTTGATTCTGGGCTCCTATTTCTTCTTACTCCTTATATAAGCAATAGCACAAGTCCCACAATAAATGTACCTAGGTGTCATACTTGAACCCACCCTTTCCTTAAAACCCACACAGATACAATAACACAAATTAAAAGCCTCTCACTTGATAGCTTTAGGTACAACAATGAGCAGATACCCGACAGCTAAACTGTACCGATAAATTTGCTAGACCACTGCTGAAGCTTCTGCCTTCACAGGAATATGTGCATATCAGCTGATTATTTGTCTTAGCCAAGCACCAGGAGCCTGGAAAATGTGCTAAGCAAAATCTGTAGGTTTATGTTACCGTTTAGAAAGCACTACTGTGCTTTCCTACAGAAAATGCAATGGCTCTGTGTTAAAGAAACTCCTGTCTGTTCTGTCATACTAATTCACAAAATATTATAGAACAAATTATAGCCGCAGTTTTCCAGCAAACTTATGCATTGTTTGCCTCACCACTATCTCTTTAAGATCTCAACATGACGGGATACTCAGATTAAACAGAAAAAAACTGTTCTCTGAACACTGGTAAAGCCATAAAAACGTCTGAAATTGGTCTGGCTATCTGGAGTACCCTTTTAACAGACCTTAGGGTATCGTTACGAAGCTTCGTATTAATATCATAATATCAGCTTCCTTTATCCCAAACAAGCCTCCTTGTATTTTTGCTTTCCAAGTTTATTAATTTTTAAGTCCCATGGAGCACTTCCCTCTGCTTGTCTGTTCTGTCCCTTCATATTGCTACATTCTGTTCAGAGTTTGCGTTATGCCTACCTAACCTCTCGCTACCTAGTTTCTTATGCTCAGCTAGCTTTGTCTTTAAACCCCAGCCTTCATTACCCTATCTTTCCACTCTATAGTACACACCTACTGAATAGCTGACACTTTTTCCTACTTATATCTGTTCTCAGCAGACAATGCAGTTCTGGAAGCTGCTACATGTAGACAAGGTGATTTCCCAGATCAAGAACTTTCCCACTTAACCAAGTATCCTGTTCTGGGAAACACCAAATGACCTGGTCAAAGAAATGAAGAAGAAAGGGATGAAGAACGTGCCCATGTCAAATGTAATGAATATGATCATTCCCTTTAATGGATCTGGTCAGGGAGAGAGGTCTTCATTTGAAATCAGTCTGCCTGGGGTAGTGTTTTTGGAAGAAGCAGATTTTTTTCAGGAAGAGGAAAGAGTTCCAGACTGCCATTCTTTGTCAACTCAAAAGCCCCCTCCTTGGCTGTAAAAGAGGGATCCAATAAGCAACTAATTGGATATGCCTTTGCCTTCTCTACAGGAGGCTGAATACAAGAATATCCATGTGTGACAAGACGTATGATATTCTTCCAAAAAAAATTGTGAATGCAGATAATGCTTCATGGCAAAAGGGACAGGGACTGAAGTGTTTCTATCAAAGTCAAACTATTTCTAATTTGTAAAATGAGCTTGAGGACCCAGTCATAGCAGACAACTTCTGAAGTTCATATTAAGAAGTTATCATACAGAACCCTTCTCTGGCAGGTGGCAGCACAGAGGACTGAGGCTCTGAGCTGTAAATAAGTTGCTTCTTGTAATCCAAGATTGATTCTCTTGGCTTCCATTTGCCTACTGTGATACACTAAGCAAGCCACTTAACCAGACAGTGCCTTGGGGCAATTTGGAAACTCAATGGTCTCTTTGACCACATGCCTGTTAGTTACCTATAAACCTTTAATCGGGTTCAATTAATGATTCTTTCTGGTATTTAAAATAAAACAAAATGATTTTTACTGTATAATGTTGAATGTATCACAACAATATGAGTTTCTATTGTAGTGGGTCTCTTGTAATAACTTGTAATATATATTTGTAGAATGCTTTTATGATGCAACCTGGAGCTTTTCTCCCCAGGCCTCCACTGAAAATGGGTACTCTGTGGGTCTAGTCAGACTTTTCTGCTAAGCAAACAACAATAAATAAATAAAATAAATGAAGCTTATCACAGATCTCTCCTATTCAAGCACATTTTGCAAGGTAAAGAGATTTAGAATGCTAAGCGGTGGTGGTGGTGCTGCAGTAGCGTTGTCGCCTCATAGCAAGACGTTGTTCCGTTCGATTCTCAGCTAGAGTGTCTTCTGTGTGGAGGCATATGTGAATGGGGCGTGCCTTCGTTGAAGGTTGTGCATCAGGGCTGGTAACCCGGTACATAAAAATCCACTACCAATCATTAGCGGACCGGAGTTCCGCTGTGGCGACCCCTAACCGGGAAAAGCCGAAAGACACAAACAAAAGAGATTTAGAATACTAACTCTTCAGTCCTTTCTCCCCTTATTTCCCCAAGGGACATAGATGGTGTCTCTTGATATGAAGGATTCTTACTGACACGAGCAATTGCTCAAGTCTACAGGTTTCTCTGAAATTTCAAGTAGGTAGTCAATATTTCCAGTTCACAGTGTTTCCTTCTAGTTGTACATATGCAGGAGGTTTTTCTGAAGTTTAAAATAGGCAATCGGTATTTCCAGTGCATGTTGTTTCTTTCAGATTGTACAACTACTCCTCTGGTGTTTACAAAGTGTCCACACTCACAATGGCATCCACAAGCAAGTTTGGTAGTTTTGAGGCTTGACTTAAGCTAGGTTTACAGTGCTCAGCATTTCTGGTTGACAACTTCCAATTATCCTGATGCTGTCAGAGTGGTATTTGACCTGAAGGGTGTCCAAGTAATATTTTGGGTCATATGCAGGCTACATTAATTTGCCTGAGCACCCCTGAACATGAATATAGACTCAAATGGATCATGGTTCAGTTCCTGTTGTTTGGACTTCTTAGCTTATGCTGGGAACATCTGACTAGTGAGTTTTTTTAAAAAGTGGCCAGTACCTTTCATTTAAGCTTGTCAGTTAGAAAATGTGCTCTTGCCTCAACTAGTAACCATATGATTTTCTGCATGGTAGAGAGTCATTGAAGTGTTCATAAAGTGTGAATAGGCTGCTAGCAGTGCCACTAGCAATTAGGACTCTCCAGAAGGCTGTGAGAAATGAGGTTTTGAATGTGTTGTCACACAACACGACATTGTGTGCATTCTTGGTAGCTGTGCAATATGACATTAGCATTCTAGAAGCAGGGCATAACTCTCAGGATAATGTTAGTAGCAGAGCACCTCCAAGGAGGATGGAATGTTTGGGCAAATACTCTCAAAAATCCATTAAGATGACTCATGAGTGGTACCTCAGTCATAAAACCTTCAGCTCTGTAACAAAAATAATTTTGGGGACCACTAAAAATTCCCACTCATTCCACCAGTGAGGAAATACTTAACTTGTTAAAGTTTTGGAAATGCGCTTAGTATGCCACAGAAAAGCTTTTGTCATGCCATCTCATTTATGCACTTCGTACATTTCTACGTATTTCAAGAGCCCTATTAAAAGTAAAGGAAAACAGGGTTTATTTGCTTCATGCAGTTCTAAAGTGGCCAAGACAACCTTGCTATCTGGGCTCACTCTCTTCCTAAAAGGGTCTCTGCTGAATTCTTTCAGGAAAGATCTTCTAAAACAACACCAAGGATGTGACCTGCACCCTGCTCTTTGTAGTTTACATTTAATAAATTGAATGCTGCAGTTATTCTGCAACACAGTCATCTCTTTTTTGGTAGAAGTATAGACAAATCAAGAAAACTTAGTATTAGGAAATCTTACCTATCAATGTGGAAATTGTTTTTTTTTTTTTTTGTTTGTTTTGGATATGTATGATAATTCAAGGTGCAATTAAAAAGGTCTTGTTTCAGCAAAAACTGAAAACAAACACTTAAGGAAGATTCAAATATTATGGGAGGTTCATACATGTGGCCCCTTATTTACTAGTTGTGGCAATTATGTGCACCTATCTTTGGTTGCTATAAATCATAATATGGACACAGACATATATATACACACAACTCACAAACAGATTACTTTCAGAGTTAGTTTTCAAATCTGCATTTATATTCTGGTTACCATGTATCCGACATTTACAGTTCAGTAATTAATTGCTATAGTTGTGGCTTTACTTACATCACTGCATTTTATACTAGGATACTAGTGTGTTTATTTACATATATACACTCATATATATCAACATGTATCACTATGGTTGCACATTACAGAGCATACTATGATCTTTTGTAGGATAGCTTAGGCATAAATTCTTTAGGTATAACCTGCTTCAACATAAAAATTGCATTTATATTTGCTACTGATGTGTGATTTTAGGAGCTTTCAAAAGAGAGTCAGTATTTGCAACTAACTGTAGTCAGTTAGCTTTTTTGTGGTTTGTTTGGTAGGGTATTCCATGTTACAGGATCAGTTTTGTACAAGGCTGTTTCTGTTTTTGCCATCGTATATGGGTGTCTTTCTAGCTAAGTGTTTTGACTTCTTAGGTTATATTGGGAACCTCTGACTAGTGTGTTTTTTAAAAGTGGGCAGCAGCTTTTATTTAAGTTTGTCATTCAGAGTATTTAGTAAAAATGTGCTCTTGCCTCATCTAGTAACCATATGGTTTTCTGCATGGTATCACAATGGCATTCATTCTTATATGATAAATGAATGAATGTAAATATTTTGTTCTCAGCTGTTTGAAGGGTAGTAATATTTTGTTTGTAATTTAGACAGACTAGTGTTAGTTCTTACTTAGCACATGGAATGATGCCACTTTTGGCTACTGCTGCTTGAGGCTCAGTAGGAAGCAGGTTAGAGATTGAATGGGATCATTTTAGTTGCTTTAGCAGGTTGTTAGCCTGTTGCTTTGTATGTCTGTCAACGATAGCTGGCTATTTAGTATAATACTGCAATAAATTTGTTGTTCAGGTAAGGGTATACATATTCTTTCTAGGCCCTTACTGTTTAGAAGCTGAGCTTATGCATGTCTCTTCTGAATTTCTAATATCATGGCTGCTGGTTTGGAGCACTGACAGGTTACTAGAAGTGGGCTAATTCCTTATCTGTACAATATACACGGTTTATTTAATGTCTGAAATGATTTATGGATTCTTGTAAACACAATATTATCTGTGTACAGTATGGAGTTAAGATTCAGAATATAGTAAGGTAGACTGTTGATAGAGAGAATAGAAGGGGTCCAGTACTGAGCCTTTTGGGACTCCCTTTGTTGTAGACCCCATCTCTGAGATAGCATTGCTAAAATGCACTACAAAGGTCCTGTTGTTGATGTTGTCTTGAAGCCAAATGACTACATCTTGAGCAAATCCAGTTTTGACCAGCGATTGTAGTAGTAACTGATGGTTCACAGTTTCAAAGGCATGTTTAAGATACAGGAAAATAGTACCTATGAGTAGTTCATTTTCCACGTTGCTATAGATATAACATCATATATCCTTATCTAAGTTATATTGATAAGGATATATAAAAAATTGCTTAATATGCACCCAGAGAGTGGTGCTATTAGAGGATGACCCAAACTTCAGCTTGTGTCAAAGAAATCGAAGGTGTCTTTGAAAGTCCAGTTTATAGATAATGATTAGGTTTCCTTTGAGCCTCATCTCTAAAGGTATCTCATCCGGCTTAGATTTCAGTTTTTAGCTTATTCTTATGTCCCACATGAAGGGCCTGGTGTACACCACATACAAGACTAAAAAGGGGACCTGAGAGAACACCTTCCAGTATCCTAATTTGGAGGGACAAGAATGGCTTTAGATGAATACAGTTGGGATCTACATCAGATAGCACACTTTATTTTCAATGTGGGTATGTTATGGAGTAATAAATCTGCAAAAATGTCAGTTAACTATATATCAGTTTGTTAATGAAAATTTGGTTTACTGATATCTTTGTCAGGAAATGTAATTTATAAAAGCTATGTTATAATGCTGCTCTTAAATTTCTCTAACATTATTAAAACCACAGATAATAATTTCTAAAATTAAGCTATGCATGCTTTCACATTCTTTGGAGTTAAGAAAACTAGGAGGCAAACTGGGAACAATACCTTTAATAATAAGTCATATTACCTGTAGGTACAGGTTCTACTATGTCCTTCTTTGTTTAGAGCTAAAGATGAAATAATAATAAATAACTCCCACTAACTTTAGCTTATTATGATGCCTTATTGGTATTCTTACTGGTTAAACCTTTCTGAATGTGTTTAGCAGTGCAGTGACCAAATCGCAATGTTTTATGGTGCTGTTAACATCTTACTTACACTTGAAAATGGAACATAGATCTTGAATTCCAAGAGAATCTGTCACCTCATCAATACTTTAAGTAGAAGCAAGTAATGTCAGTGACAACACAGACTAGCAAATTAGTGCTACAAAACTGAAATATATACAGCATGATAATAACTATACCACCTGGCAGTACTTATTAAATGGAAGGAGTAGGACCATCACTCCTAATAACTGTACTATCTAGCAATACTTACTAAATGGTAGGAATAGAACCTTCATTCCTAATAACTGTACCACCTGGCAGTATTTACTAAATGGTAGGAGTAAGACCATCACTCCTAATAACTGTACCACCTGGCAGTATTTACTAAATGGTAGGAGTAGGACCATCACTCCTAATAACTGTACCACCTGGCAGTATTTACTAAATGGTAGGAGGAGAACCTTCATTCCTAATAACTGTACCACCTGGCAGTATTTACTAAATGGTAGGAGTAGAACCTTCATTCCTAATAACTGTACCACCTGGCAGTATTTACTAAATGGTAGGAATAGAACCTTCATTCCTAATAACTGTACCCCCTGGCGGTATTTACTAAATGGTAGGAGTAGAACCTTCATTCCTAATAACTGTACCACCTGGCAGTATTTACTAAATGGTAGGAGTAGAACCTTCATTCCTAATAACTGTACCACCTGGCAGTATTTACTAAATGGTAGGAGTAGAACCTTCATTCCTAATAACTGTACCACCTGGCAGTATTTACTAAATGGTAGGAGTAGAACCTTCATTCCTAATAACTGTACCACCTTGCAGTATTTACTAAATGGTAGGAGTAGAACCTTCATTCCTAATAACTGTACCACCTGGCAGTATTTACTAAATGGCAGGAATAGAACCTTCATTCCTAATAACCATACCACCTTGCAGTATTTACTAAATGGTAGGAGTAGAACCTTCATTCCTAATAACTGTACCACCTTGCAGTATTTACTAAATGGTAGGAGTAGAACCTTCATTCCTAATAACTGTACCACCTGGCAGTATTTACTAAATGGTATGAGTAGAACCTTCATTCCTAATAACTGTACCACCTGGCAGTATTTACTAAATGGTAGGAGTAGAACCTTCATTCCTAATAACTGTACCACCTGGCAGTATTTACTAAATGGTAGGAGTAGAACCTTCATTCCTAATAACTGTACCACCTGGCAGTATTTACTAAATGGTAGGAGTAGAACCTTCATTCCTAATAACTGTACCACCTGGCAGTATTTACTAAATAGTAGGAGTAGAACCTTCATTCCTAATAACTGTACCACCTGGCAGTATTTACTAAATGGTAGGAGTAGAACCTTCATTCCTAATAACTATACCACCTGGCAGTATTTATTAAATAGGAGGAATAGGATCTTCATTCCTAATAACTGTACCATCATATGTAATTAATGTAAATGCATAAACATACAACTATGCCAGCATTTTCAAAAGGATATACAACTCCAAATAATCATACTGCTTTTACAAGGGGCATAAAATATGAATAACATATGATTTGAGTATTCTACAGAAAAAAAAAATGTAAGAGTCCTGAACACTATAGTTACATGAATTAGTAATAGGTACAACAAGAAAGTATAATCTATAGCTTGCAGTTGTTTCCTAACACAATAGAAATTCTCCTTTTTTACTTTTCAGAAATATCATGCTTCAGATTGTCCTAATTACTTTAAATTGGTTGCCAATATAGGACATAAACTATAAATTCAGGAAATAGTTGAATCAGGATATGGGCAGTCAGAGTCCCAACATTTGAAATGGTTACTGAGTGGGCTGATCAAGAACTGAACTCTTTTCAAACACAAGGTATCTTATGATGCATTTGGAATCATTAAATCGGGTACACCTAAGCTTGCAAGTTTTTTCAGTTTTCTGGCCTTACACCTTGTTTCTTTTTTGCTACATGCACTCCCTTACTGGAGCTATCATTTAATATTTCATATTTAAGATGTCAGCATCCAGCATTCCATGTAAGAAAGAATTTTCATACGTAATGCAAGCATTATTTGCGTGTGCAGTTCAGAGTACTATTATGATGAAATGCAAATTGAAATAAACGTTTTGGTCACAACTCGGCTTTGAATATTACAACCTTCACACATTTTAGATTTGCACATCAGAGCACATTCCTGGAAACAAATTATTAGAGTGGCTTTTTTATCTTTGAACCCCCTGAGATCAGCTCCAGTTTACTTCATGAGGACCTGCAGTTTTACAATAGCAATGAATCTGCAAGCATTGATAGTTCATTTTATAACCTAAATTGAATAACACCGAATTTATCAAAAGGTACCTTCTCAGTTACATAGGAAGAGACTTCCTGTCAGCTAATGAAGCTGACAAATAAAATTAAGCAACAATTTGTAGTTTGTCTTGCTTATACACAGATGCTAGAAGTGCAGTGGAGTTCATCAGGACTGCTTTTGTTTCCAGCTGCCTTAATCGAACAGAAAGCTGCTCTGTGGTTTCCTTGATGCAATTTGTATTCCACCAGGGCTGAAGGCTTCAATTTACAGTTATCACTTTTCCCATCAATCCTGTTATTAGGAATCTTATTCAATGGAAAAAAACTGTTGCCACACAGTCTGAGAGCAAATAGTGATAAATATTTTGTTCTTGTCAGGCAAGTTTAGACACACACCACTTTATGTTTACAGGATGGATCTATTTTTCTCATGCAAGAGTGCTACATGTGAGCAAAGTACTAACACCATTAAATGAAATATAAAACATACTAATGTCAACAAATAAAATAGCTGCGGTGGTGGTGCTGCGGTAGCATTGTCGCCTCATAATAAGACATTGTCCCGTTCGATTCTCAGCTAGAGCGTCTTCTGTGTGGAGGCATACATGAATGGGGTGTGCCTTCATTGAAGGTTGTGCGCCAGGGATGGTAACCTGGTATGGAAAAATCCACTACCAATCATTAGCGGACTGGAGTTCTGCTGTGGCGACCCCTAACCGAGAAAAGCCGAGAGACACAATCTAATGTCAACAAATAACTCCTCTTACTTTTCTCCAAATAACCGTCCTTTTTGTTTTTTCTTCTTCTCTTACAGACACCCTTTCTAACCATTAATGTGACATATTTATGAGTTTAGTCAATGTTGTGTGTGTGTGTGTGTGTATGTGTGTGTTTGTGTGTGTGTGTGTGTGTGTGTGTATGTGTATATGTGTGCATGACTGCTTTTTTTCTGAACTTGCAAATATTTTTATAGCTTCATCTTGCTCGGTGTGGTTGATCCATTGCACAAATGGTGTAAATGTAAATATTTATTTTTAGTCCCTATTAGCTTGGCTATCTAGCCCTGTCAGGATCCCTAGTGAGCCATTTGTTTCCCTTGTGCTACTTGGTGTGGCACTCAGTTTCACTCTGCCAAGTTCTTTTCTAATGGGATTAAACTTTTGCATTTCTGCCGTATTGCTGGAACAGAGAGTGGTAAGAATAAGTGGTGAGGAGTTTTTATTATGTTCTTGGTCCCTAGGCTGGTCCTGGGTGTTAAATGTGTAATACACATACTGGTAGCTCCATTTTAATACTGTCACATCAAAACATGATGTCTCCACACAAACCAGGTAAACCGATCTACAGCTGGTGCTAACCATCTTATCTACACTTCAGGTCTTCGGCAGAAAGGCGCCCCATGTTTCTTAGGATAAGACAGTCCGCCTATGTTTGCTCCTCCTACTCTTTTCTGCTAGCCATTTCTGGGGATGTTTCTCAAACCCTGGTCACCTGCATCACAGACAGGGCTATAACCTCTGCACTAATACAGCTAACAAAGTGTAAATATGTTTCACAGTATGCATTCTCTACATTTTTTAACCTGAACATACATCTGCAATCAGAAGGCACACCTGAGTGATTACCCCTTTACAAATATATGTATAAAATATGCACAAGTGTCAGTTCTACGTGGATAAAGCATTTTGCATGACTTTGTATATATCAGGGTATAATCTGCCACCTACAGTTTCATTTTCATAAGAGAGGGAGACTCTATTATTTATTTTATTTATTTATTTTATTTATTTTATTTTATTTTACATTTGTTAACCGGGAGAGTCCGACTGGATACATGTCCATTTTCAGCGGAGGCCCGGGGAGAAAAGCTCCACGTATAAGCAAATAAGAATACACTATGTTGATATAATACAGTATGTTCACTTAAGTATTTTACACAAGAATAGGAGACATTTTAGAATATTTCTACTCATTGCTCAAGACATATAAAGAAAAAAATATTCAAGAAAGAACACAAAAACTCATAGTATAACAGACTTTTTCCTTTTAGGTAGACCTTTCGGATAGTAGTAGCAGGAATTAAATAGGATAATAAGACTAGGGAATTATATAGAAAAGGGGATAAGAGGGAAGACAGAAGAGAGAAGTGGTAGTGGTACCGTCATTGGTCCTAAAGGGAGGAGGAAAAAAAACTTGTTTAGTTGAAGTCAGACTGGGTTTATACATTGGCATAGCCAGTGTATCTGAAGGTGGTGATTTAGTCTCTTTTTGAAGAGTTTTATGGAGGAAATGGTGGTGAGGCTGGATGGAAGGGAGTTCCAGATTTTTCCTATTGCATTGGCAAAGAGGGCATCACCCCCTGAGTTGTTGGATTTTACCGTTTGAGCTAGTAGTTTGTTTGAGGAGCGTAAACTATTGAGATTGTTAAACTATTTCAATAGATAGACTAATACTATATGGTGCTCTGCTGTGGTGGGATATGCATGCTTTAAGAGCACTACACAAGTAGTCACTACACTGTTAATCATGTGGTATGATTGCATCAAGGTATACATGTGAGTAAGCATATTTCCAAGGTATATCACTTCAAGCTATACATTACAGAAGCATGTGTGCATGCACTGAAACACACGCATATGTACATGTGTATTCATTGCATTAAAATGCATGTTCTACTGGCATGTTTAGGCAAAATCTCAGAATTATGACTGATAGAGTGTGGCCTAAGAGTGTGATAGAGCAGGGAGTGGGGTTTAGCCCTTTCCCAACTGTAGTGTGATCTAGGAGATGATATATATTTAGCAGGGGTGCAGGGGGGTGGCTTGTCCCCCTGTGTAAACATTGTTTTAATTTGTTTTTATGTTTTTAAATTTGAATATTTTAGGTCAGTCTTGTGTCAGTCATTTGAATGATTGATGCAATGATGGAAATCCATATATATATAGACACAGACACACACACACTCACTTACACACACAAAATACCCTTTGCCTCTGTCTTGATTAATCCATTCTCTAAACCTCTTTCAACATCAGCTGAATGGTGATTCTTTCTTACGTCTACATTTCTCCAGATTAATTTAACATGATTAGTCAAGGTATGACTTTTTCACTAAGGTCTATGAATACTGTTCAGCAACAGTGTAATACTTTTATGTAAATAAGGATGCCATATTGTTGAGGCTGTTGTCTCATAAACAGAACACTGTATTTAATCCTTCCATGTTATCTCGCATGCATCTGATGTAGCCTGTATATGTTCTTATTTTCTGCTTTATACTCAGGATAAGCCTGACATAGGTCCTTCTGTGCCTCAGTGCTCTACCCTGGTTATCAAATGCAAATAAACACATAAATAAAGTCAGTACCAAATGTCAACAGAATGCTCAGTTGCATCACCAGTCATGGTAATTAAGAAGAATTGATGCCATTCTCCTGCTTCATAGGGTCCATGTGACACCTCATTTGCAAATCGCACATTCTTAGCATCCTTCAGTAGGATAAGAACATCTGCATAAAGTGTGGTCTGAAAGTGATGAAGAGTGAGAAGTAGATCATTACTGAGGAAGGGGAAAAGGACAGAGCTCAACACTAAACTCTATGGGATCCCAGGTAGCAGTTTAGTTTGAGCTGAGCATGTTAATACCTATTATTAAATTAAACTGCACCACAATACTGAATCCTGCAGGATCAATCAGCAGTTTAGCCTGATGAGAGGAATTTGTCACCCAAGTGACAACCAAAGCTAGAGTTTTGTAGTCTGGCCAAAAACAGCATGTCGTGATTATTTTCGAATATCCTCCTTAAATCAACAAATTTAAGAGCAGCAAGCAGTTCTTTATGCATATCTGTATAAGGTTTGTCTGTTATACGGTAAATTGCTGTTTTGTGCACATCAGCATCTTCTAAACCCATGCTATACATGTGCAGTAAGATACCTTGAAGTATGAACCAGTATCTGCTTGTAGACCAATTTCTCAAGCATGCAAACTTGACACTAAATAGGTTTAGAGACACAGACTTCAACAGGATGAGAACTACTGGTATTGGAATCATGGATGTGTGCTTAATGATGGCGGGACTGTACACTAGGCAATTGACAGAGTAATAATATAGCTTAGTGGCTTCACAATTACTTCAGTGACAATGCTAAGAAAGAAAGCTGTAATTCACTACTAGACTGTATGCTATTACCCTTCAAATATTTCAGTAGCATAGTTCCCAACTCTTCGCTTAAGAACCAGGGGCAAAGCCAAAAAACCCCCCAAAAAAAAAACAATGAGGGACAAAGGTCCAAAATCAGACAGATTTTAATTATTATTCTAATTCACTCAGAAAGTTAATAAAACAGCCTGTTTTGCATCAACATGCATTTTCTACGGAGTATGTATGAAACTCTGTAGACTAACTAACTGTAATCCCCATTGATTTACCAGAAAATCAAAAATTTTACTATGGACATGGTAAAAATATGAAGCAAAATCAGGGACCGTCTGAAAATCATGGACAGCTGACAGTTATGTCTAGTAGGATCTGGACACTACCAAGCACTATATTAATGCCAAATATAATTTCAGAACAGACATTAACCTTTGCTGAAGATAAAAAAAGCACAGTCATTGCTGAAATTATTTCTGTAGGGGTGTTGGAGATTAACCTTACAGTGTATTCAGGTATGCTGAGGTTAGAAACAACGGATGTGCAGCTACACAGGGCTTGCCACTTTGGTAGATTCAGTGGAATAAATTGCTTTTATCAGCATCTGTTTGTGTCTGTATGTATACAGAACTTTACTAAAGAATTTAACTGAGTTAACATGAAGCATTTCACTAGCTACGAATAATGCTTATCTTCAAAATATTGGTATACCAGTGGCTTAGAGACACAGACAATATGGGAATGACAGGCAAAAAGGCCAGGACCTGACAGGGGATGGAAGGACTGAGCAGCTGACATAGGTTTGCCCATCCTGGAGACAGGAAGGACAACTTAGTCCATTGCACTGTTGAGTACACGCAGAGACTCAGAACCACAGCAGGCAGCATTGCGGCTCTGGATCTGCATGTCCTGTCTAGCAGCACTATGTACTGTAGCTGAAGTCCCTGCCTGCATGGAAGCATATATGGGCGAGTCAATCCCCCAGTATCAGATTGGGGATAGACCTAAAATACAAAACCCGATGGCTCTTTGTGTCTTTTGGGTTACTGGATGGGCTGAAAGTTGGCAAGAAGCAGGGGTTAAAAACACATGATAACATTAACGAAAAGGTTATTATTCTATACTTCCAGGGGTGTGGAATGTCCTTGTATTAGAAGCTTACTTTGCTTCATTTGGGGCAGTTTGGTGTAGTCTATGCCTCTTAACTATAACTCTAATAAATATTGTAATCATATCTACCCTCTGCTTGTGGCCTTTAAAGGAGCAGACCTTATGGGCCTAATCCAAGCTGCTTTAGAGAAACATGTAAGGTATTATTTGATCATATTGAGGACATTTTCAAGAAATGTAACCACATTTTTAAAGTGTGTGTGTGTGTGTGTGTGTGTGTGTGTGTGTGTGTGTGTGTATATATATATATATATATATATATATATATATATATATATACACACACACACACACACACACACACACAAACACACATATATATGAAAATAATACAGATATGATATGACTTGAAGCTAACAAACAAACACCCACACACACAGGTCCATTCACCTGGTATAACATCATGTCCATTTTTGTGAGGTTCCACTAAAAACAATGCACTGTAGCCAAGTCAAACTGGAAAAAAATTTAAAATCAGAAAAACAAAATAACAAAAACACAAACATGAACGGGTTAATTACTAGTAAGCTCACATTCTCTACAGAGTTGCTAAAATACTGAGCCATTGTACTGTTAGTTGTATCCATCCTTCATATTATGTGATAGAAGGGTTTTGTAGAACGTTTCAGTAGAGCCCTGTGACTCAGTCATCATACCATGACATGACTGCAATTAAGAGTAAGCGTCTGATTAGTAATTTTAATTATTAATGGAGTAGCATTGCAGGTAATCAAGTAATTGTTTAATTTATATTCTGAAAATGGTAATAAAGAGACGAGATATGGTATGCGAGCCTTGCATATTAAACAATGTTTATGCCTTTCTCATTTTATTTGTACATGCTCTCTATTATGAAAGTTGTACTGACTTCCTTGTAAGTTCCTTCTCTTGTTTGGTAAATCTTTATTTTCCAAGATTTCAGTTTATCCCTCCGATGCTGAATAAGTGATATACAGAATTCACTGACTGAATTTTATCAAGAGTTATGGCAAATCACAGTCTGTGCACTAGAGTCTTGTATTTGATGGAAAATCAAATGATTCTTTCAAATCTTTACCATCATCTACTATTGCATATGGACAATAACTATCCTTCCTTCATTTGTTATCCATCCTCCTTTAGTCCATATAATCTAGTTGTATGGCTATTTATGTATGTTAAAATCTACCACCCTACCCTTAGATGCATACACACACCGACTGCAGTCTTTATCATTACTGCTAGCAAAAGCTCCTTCAGGCAACTATTCTTTTTATTTATTTTATTTATTTTCATTTGTTTACCGGGAAATTCCGACTGGACGCAGGTCCTTTTTCAGCGGATGCCCAGGGAGAAAAGCTCCATATCATGTACATGATAAATAGAGTTACAAAGTTGCAGCAATACTAAACATTACAGGTTGTTGGCTTTAATTCAATAACAAGATATTGATTGGCAACAGTATATACAGTAAATGTTGCAAGTTAAAATGGTTTCTTGTCATTTATAATATTAGTAACAAAGTTGTGTTTTTTCACTTTTAAGTGAAGAAATACATTCTCACATCACATATAAATTTATATTTCGCAGACATTACTGCATGCTTCAAGGTCCCTTCTCTTGTGGTCTCGTGACCCTGTCACAGTTTATAATGGTGTACATTTTTTTTCTTTTTTGAGGAGCATAGCCTGAAATGTAATATAATTTTCCCAGACTGCCAACAACGACTTGCATAATGGTTGAACTACTATTTCCATTAGTAGGTGCCTCTCTATACCGCTTATTGTATTACAGGTGACTGAATATTTGATTCAGTTTGTAAAGTCAGGTGCATTCTATGTTTTGAATTTTGTTTTATTCAATTGTTGACAAAGCCACTCACAATACAGAAAGTCTAAGTCTTCTTGTCAGGGGCAGCTTGAGAACAGAGTAACACAGCCTGATTAAGTGAATTTCTAAGTTACAAAGTCAGCAAATGGATACTGAAGGTGTCAAATTCAGGGCTACAGGGTGAAACTTGTTAGCCATAACTGTGTATTAAACTGCCCAAACAATAGTTTGAGTATGTGAATGCTAGAGGCATACACATCACTGTTCCCAATGTTCATTCATTTGTTAACCAGATAAAGCCCATTGGCACAAATTCCTGTCTACAAGAGGAATGAAGTACTGATCTGCTTAAATCAGTGTTCAGAGTCAAAAAGAATGCAACTGCAGACTTGAAAGAATCAAACTGAGGACTATAAGATGAAACTATTTTGCAATGTTTAGCCTTTTAAAAATGAGCATTAGAGTTGTACAATGAATAATTGTATGCTAATGGACAAATTTTGAAAAGTGCTGGTCAAATAGCTAAGACTTCCCCTTTCTCTAAGGTGCAATTACCTTGCATTTAGGGGTGCAGAAGGCAAAGGCACAACCACAGAGTTGGCAGAGCCTACAAGCGAAAACAAATGTATAGATTTTGCTTCATTTGAAAAGGAGCAGTACTTGACTAAATGCTCCTTGAACATATCTTCTAGAACCTTAACCAGTATGTACAAACATTCATGATGTTTATTAGCTGGGTATCAAACATGTAATTACAGTTTGTGTCTTATATTATTGCTAAAAAGAATATGATGAATCAGTTTGCATATTTCTTATAAGCTAAATAAGTAATGCAAATAGATGAGAACAAGTATTCTTTGAAGCTGATCATTTCAAATATCGGCATGCCTTGGTCTGAGTACATTATCACGCTTACTTATATAGCGACTTAAATTTTCATGCACATCGCCTTGTATGTGTCAGTACAGAAAAGCTACCTTCTGTGTTTTGTAAATGCAATTTCCAAGACTTTATTTAACAGATTGCAGTACAATACAACAAACTTCAAAATCATTATTAAACATCACATCACCTTTCTTCAAGTTTTTTATCCTTCTTGACTACTGCTTTTAATAACCATTTCAAGTTATTTGCAGAAAGATGTTTCTCCACTTTTGGATTTTGAACTCTGACTTCTTAAAGTGAGGAAATGTCCATAGTCTTTGTACTGGAAGTGGTGTTTTTTTTTCTTGTACTTGCTTATATTGGAAAAAAGTGTATTATGTCATTACCTACTATTTTCTCTTATTTAGCAGTTCTAATCCCAGTTATTGGGACTAGCAAGCAAAAGTGTGTCCACTTTTCAATCTGCATGGTGAATGGGCCTTTACTAAAAAATATACTCATGAAATATAAATGAGTTAGACACAATATTCAAACCTGATCAACCTTCTACTTGTTTGGGTAATGGCAATATGGTATCTTAATGGTATGATCTCTGTTTCCCAGCTCCAGTGTCCAAGACACAAGTCCTATTCTTCAGTTACTGCTTGTGTGGAGTTTGCATGTTCCTCCAGTAACTGTGCAGGCTTTGTTCAGAAACACCAGCTACTTCTTAAAAACATGCTGGTTGATTGATTATACACGCACACAAACACGTGATTTTATCACTCAGTTGCTCTCTCATGAGTCACAACCAATTCCTAGAACGACCCTGTGGACAGCCTGTCATATCTATGGAGTTTTAAAGGAAAAAGGGCAGACAGAAGTACGTTCTCAGGTCTTTCTTCCATAGCAGAGATAGAGAGAGAGACACACACACACACACACACACACACACACACACACACACACACACACACACACACACAGACACAGACACACACACACACACACACACACACACACACTCACTTACTTACTTCGACTTGTCAAGCAGAACATGAATAAAGGTGATAGAAATGTGCTTGAAACACATACAATCAAAATTTAAACAAAAAAAAAATCAGTGAAATTGTTTTTACAAGGTGGCTAGCCCCCTGAACCACCCAGCTAGCAGACTATGTCCCCCATTCTCCCTGCTACTTATATATGCAAGCTTGAAAATCACACAAGGCTGGGGAAAGGGCAAATTCTCCAGCTCCATAGCAATGCAATTTTGCAAAATATGACTATTTGATTACTAGTGCTGCAGCTCGATATATTAAATGAACTTAGCATTCAACCCAATGTCATGAACCTATATATATATATATATATATATATATATATATATATATATATATATATATATATACATATACACATACGCGTGTGTGCGCATGTGTGTGTGCATATAGTGGAATATTTAAGGCAGTAGAGACACCAGGATAGAAAAAATGCAATTTCTTCTCCAACAGATGTCTTATGGATTACAACAAGCTCACAGTCAGTATTTTCAAAACAGTTCCACAATACTGAGTTAAAGTCTCCTTCAGTAAATGTGTCTTCCTCTCTTTTTCTCTCAGTAATTTAGGATTTCTTTTACAGAAACAAATTTAAATGTTTACCTGATGTCTTCTTTCCAGTTCTTTTTGCTGTCTTACCTCCAGAGCCATTGCTCTTGACATCAAATCCCTCTTCTTCAGAAAAGTCAAACAAACTCCTGTTTATAGCTTTAATGTGTCTTCAGGAAAAAAGTGCTCTTCCTGATAAAGCAAATCTTCTCTCAGCTCTTAAAGAAAATAGTGCAACTAAGGTAAAAAAATATTCAAAATTAAAGCAACATTGCTAATTTTTAGCATGTTCACTATAAAGGCACTAAAGGTTTCATATGTACTGTTTACATCAGCATTTATGAACTTTGGATTCACTTGTACTCTACTGTTTGGTAATTACTGCAACTCTACATTATTACATGGTGGATTAAGATTGCATAGTAGTAGACAGTAGGAAATATTTACTTTCCCCACTATTGTACAATCTCAGAGTTAGTGTGAGTGTCTGTATTTGTGTGTGTGTGTGTGTGTGTGTGTGTGTGTGTGTGTGTGTGTGTGTGTGTGTGTGTGTGTGTGTGTGTGTGTGTGTATGTGTGTATCTATACCCATATGTGCGTGTGTGTTGAACAACACCAGAACAAAACCGGTGAAGCCCACAACAAATACATTGTTCAGTAAAACAACATTATGACATTATTGCCATTCACACTTACAAGTATTTAAACTTGTGTGTACTCTTTCAACTATGAGTACTATAAAATAGTTCTATCTTTTCTGCATTTGAACAAATGTGCTACAACCATATTATATATATATATATATATATATATATATATATATATATCAAAGTAGAATGGAGCAGGCAAATGTTTATATGAACACACCAAAATTTTATTGTAATCCAAAGTTAAAATGTTTCATGTTTATAAAAATGAAAATCCCCGTGAAGATCATAATTTCTAGTTTCCTGGCTATCAGCTGCTCCTTCCACTGTAGTCCAAAGTGATGAAAGTAACTAATTGTATCTGATGAAGTCTCTTCAACTTATTTTAAAAAGGAGACAAAAGTGCTTATACATTTGGATATTCAACAATTTTAACCTTGGATTACAATAACATTTTGTTGTGTTCATATAAACATTTGCCTGCTCCATTCTACTTTGTGATTGACTAGTGATTTATGTTTGTTCACCTTTTTCGTGATATATATATATATATATATATATATATATATATATATATATATGTATATCTATATATATATGCTGTGGGAGTGTGGACAATGCAAGTTAAAAGGGCAATGCACAGAGATACAGTAGTAATCAAAACAACAGATTGATGTCCTTCCCTCCAACACACACCTTCAACTAGTAATCTCTCCACTGTCTTCTCTTTTTCTCCTCTTCCTACCTCTAACATAAAAAAAAACTCTGAACTAAACTTAAGTCCACCAAATTAGCAGCAAGCAACCTACCAAGTGAATACCTACAAATTGCAGCTGATAATCTAGCCTACCCAGTATCCATCTTGATTAACCGATCTCTGTCAGAAAGTTACATTCCCACACTATGGAAAGTATCACATATAATTCCCCTCCACAAAGGCGGCCCCTCCACAGAACTAACCAATTACTGCCCCATAGCTATTTTCTCTCCACTCTCTAAAATACTAGAGAGATGCATTCACTAACAACCTCCTTTCCAATACTCAGCATGGTTTCTGACCAAACCATAGCACCACCACTGCCTTACTCTCCTTTACTAACACTATCCTTCAGCATAAAAACAATGGCTACCTCTCCTCTGCTACTTTCCTAGACCTATCTAAATCATTCGACATGGTCCCACACAAAAATTCATCTCTGTCCCCAATAAACTACCCTTCTCTCAATCAGTCACCAACTGGTTTCAGAGTTACCTGTCTGACTGCCAACAATCCATTGTATGGCAGAATGACATATCTCCCCAACTACCTGTCTCTATAGGGGTTCCCCAAGGATCCATCCTTGGACCCCTATTCTTTTGTTTTCACCAATAATCTAGCCTCTGCCACCCAAACATGGCACACTCACACAATACGCAGAAGACTCAATCATCATCTGCTCAGCCCAGTTCCTACCCAAACTGCAAAAAGTCACACAGGAAGCCTTTTCCTCTGTTGAAACTTGGTTATCCAATGCCCAATTAATACTCAACCCAAACTAAACTAAACTACTCATCTTCCAACCCACCAAACATACTCAAACAACTCTCACTTTAACATCACAGCAAAAAACGACACCACTATACACCCAACAGAATACACCAAATTGCTAGGAGTGGAAATAGACAATAAATTCAAATTTGACATTCACATATCCATGACCATAAAAACAAGTCCACAAAAAACTAGGAGCGTTATACAGAAATAAGCAACTTCTCACCAAAGCAGCAAAGATTTCAGTAGCAAATTCCCACCTTATCTCCACCCTACTTTATGCCTCTCCAATAGATACCAACCTAAGGCAATGCAATCTAAACAAGCTCAAGAACTTCTACAACAAAATCACCAAATTCGCCACAGGGGCATCCTACCGTAGTCATCACTGTCTCTCACTTGCTGAACTGGGCTGGCTTGAACTCCCTCACCTCCTTCAATGGTATCAATCTCACCCACAAACTAGGAGACCATCCACTAAATGTCCCATCCCTCCAGAATCTATTCCACCCTATCGCACGACCAGACCACTAAGATCCAACAACAAACATCACTTACAGGTCACTAAAACCAATAACTCTGCTGGAGAAGCACTATTCTCTTGCACCATAGCCAAATTATGGAAGTCCCCTCCCACCCACAATTACCTCCATACCATCATGCACCCACTTCAAAACTTTACTAAAAGTGCACCTAAAAATATGCTGACTGTGCCCTTGCAACTACCCCTCTAACATCACCCACCCCATCCACCCACTACCTTTCTTTTCGCCCCACTAACTACCTTGATTATAGCAAGCTCAGATGCTCATAAGCCTAACTACTTATTATACAGCATGAACTTCTTATGGTAACAATTGTTAATGTCTGTCATGTACTTCGCAGATGATAAAGATTCTAGTTGTCTACTGATGTACTATGTTCTTCATCTGTAACTATGTTTGTAATTGTTAATTGCTATGTTGATCAAATTATTAATTGCTATGTAAATCCAATGTAACTTCCGTCTGTATATTTTAACTGTGGAGCTTTTCTCCCCAGGCCTCCGCTGAAAATGGACTTATGTCCAGTCAGACACTCCGGTCAACAAATGTAAATAAACAAATAAATAAAAAAACAACAGATAACTGTAGCCAACATTATCTTACATGTCAGTAAAAAATGAATGAAAGTAAATAAAAAAAGATAAAAACTATATAAATATACTTTATTGAAACTATTTTAAAATACACTCCAGTGACTCTGTCAAAACAATGGCTTAGTAATAACAAGAGGAAACAAGCTCCTTTACAGAGATTATAACTGCACAGAATGATGCAGTTATGTTGAGAGATACTCAAACGAGATTGTACTTTAATGAAGAGGCTGAACAGCCTACTCCTTTGGCCTCACAGCCTACTCAGCCAACACGTATGAGCCTTACATACTCCAAGGACTCAGGCTCCATTTGTGGGATCATCAGGAAACACTGGAGAGTTTTAGTCTCAGATGAGAAATGTAAGGGGCTGTTAGGAGATTCTCCCTCCTTCTGTTTTAAGAACCGCCCTTCATTAAAAAAGATGTTATGCTATAAGCCTCTGACTAGCAAAAAGAAGAATGTAGTAAGTAAAAGAATAGGCACGTATCCCTGTCACCATCAACACACTGTCTAAACATGTTAAAACAGCAGGGTGTAATCACTGGTTTACATTTTTTGGTGCTGGAAGTGTATACACCAAGACTTAGAGGAGGTGACATACAAACACAAACAGAATGTGTGGAAATTAAGTGGATGCATTTACTTAGGGCAAATGAAGGTAAGGGGTTAAATGATCTCATCCCCATTAAGCCAATACTAAGGTCATGTGATCTCAGACATTGAGCTTTAAAAGTGCACTCTGGTGTAGAGATTTTTAATTGGATCTGATGAAGTACCTATATGTATGAAAGCGCTTATCCTTGTTGTATTTTAAAGTTTTATATATATTATAGAATATTTTTTTTTTTATTAAATTGATTTGCTCATATCTTTCTGCCTAGCCAGCTCTTTTCTTTTTCCAGTGTTTTGTCATTTTGCTGGTTGTTCTTTATATTTATATTGTTGAACTTTCTTCATTTAAGAGCATGGCAGAGAGTACCTTGAATGGGGCAGACACTACCCCATGAGCTAATCAAGAGAGTGTATTTTTTGATCAGCTGGATCATCTTTTAGGGGTGAATAGCAATCCCCTCTTCTCAATAAATGTGGATGTACAAGAGTCAGATACAACTGAAACAGTAGAGACTGGGAGCTATGAACATTTCCTTCAGACCTTCCAGTCTATAGAGAACAACTTGTACCGATACAAGAGACTCCAGCGGCAGAGAATGCACTTTGAAGTGTGCTTACGCTTCAAAGTGATTCCAAGAGGTTTACGGGTGTGTAAAATGCCCACTTATGGCAACTCGTTATCTGACTTGTTTAAAGAATGGCAAAATTATAACTTGGAGGTCAGTGCTGGGTATATACGTTTACTGTTAAAGTACTTTATTCATGTTGAAAGTAGCTTATGTAGAGAGATCATGGATGCCATTACAGAGCTTAACTCCTCAGCAGATTTTATACTTTTTAGGTATAAACTTGATGATTTGTTTGAAGATTTGGTGCAGTATGATAAGTGGCTGCAGGAAGTAAAAAAAGAAAAAGTTGTCCAGGGACCTGAGAGACTTTAACAATGGCCATATTTTTACATGGTCCAATGATAGACACTCTTCTCATGAATCAGAGCATATAAGAACTCAAAAGGAAGCACATTCAACCAATAGTAATAAGGCGTGGAGGAATGGGGGAGGTACTACTATAGCACCGCAAGTAGTACATACACTCAACAGAGATAAGACTTTGACAACGGAAGGAAATGTGGTATGAGCTGAAGAACTACAACAAAAAACTACAATCACTATTATTTCTTCTGAGCACTCTCAAGGCTCGTTTAGTTGTTTTCTGGCACTGCTAGGACCAGGAACAAATATTGTAAATGAGACTGCACCGATGCTGAATATGGCGACAGGTCTGGTGCAGAACAGTTAGGCCAGTGGAGCTATGGAAGAGGAGAACGGCTTGTTAGTACAGAAACAGCTTTTTTTACTATTACAGGGACACGAGCTTCTGAAAATGAAGCAGAGAGGGGGGGTCTCAGAGCAGAGACAAGAACTACAAGAAGAGACAGTATGCGCAAGAGACAACAGAAACAGATCCAACAGTCCGGAGCAAGGTGCGGAAGGTTTGATCTTTAATCTTTCTTCTGTGACTTTAACTCTTGAGCAAATGAATGTACTGAATTGAGGACTTAATTTTATACCTGCCAGTAACTCCACACTTAATGATGTGTTGACTGACTTGAAACTCTTTGTTAGGAGTATTTCCCTGAAGTTAATGTATGGTAATGGAGAGGGCTCTGATGTTTGTGTTTATAGAAGACCCAGCGGGTTTACACCTATGAATACTCCTCTAGTAGAAGCCTTCTTTAAGCTATATGTTGATAATATCTACAACTATTTTTCTCATCCTTCTGGTAAAAGTATGAAGAGCTACAATACTTTAAGTCAAGAAGAGTATTCTTCTTTACTAGATCCAATGAAATGTAATGACATTTGTTTTCGCCCTGCTGACAAAGGGGGTGGTATAGTTGTCACGGATGTTTCAAGTTATTTGAATGCTATGTTATTGATGTTAAATGATGAATGTACTTACATCAAAATAAGTAGACAAGAGGTAACCCAATTAACTGCCAAGATACATGAGAGAGTTGAAACTCTACTTATGGATGGAGTGATAGACAGGTGCTTGTATGAATATTTTTTGGTTGAGAATGTAGTAATACCTAAAATTTATGGGCTACCTAAGGTCCATAAAGACCAGTCACATCCACCTATGCAGCCAATAGTCTCTGGTAGGGGTTGGGCCACAGAGCCTATGTCTATCTATGTAGAAAATCAACTTCGCCCGGTGATTAATGGAATGGGGAACATTCTGAGAGACACCAGAGATTTCCTTAATAAGTTGTACAATTGGTCTGTAATGAATTATAGAGAGGAGGCCCTTTTAGTTACTATGGACGTTACTTCTCTATTTACCTACATTCCAAATAGTGCAGGTATTGACAATGTTAGAGCACTTTTGGGTCGAAATCCTGCATATGATAATGATAAAGTGTATTTGATTTGTACCCTGCTAGAACTCATATTGGAACACGTGTTTATGTTTGAAGATGAGCATTACCTACAACAGACAGGAGTGGCTATGGGCGCAGTATGTGCCAATAGTTATGCCAATATGGTTTTGGCTGAGTGGGAGATACAGAATGTATTCTCTGATCTAAATGGGTTTGAGTCTGTCCTTTATTATGGCTGTTATGTGGATGACCTGTTTCTTATTTGGGGGGACACAGCAGAAACCCTTGACCGATTTGTGTTTCTCTTAATAGCACCACTAGTTTTCTTAGGTTTACCTATAATTTGGTCAGATGAGCCTATTTCTTTTTTAGATGTGATGGTGCAAGACCCCAGGAGGGTTATACACGAAATAATATGTTAAACCTTGTAAAACCAACAATGTTGTACATTCTTGGGGCATGCATCCTAAGCATGTCAAGCAGAATGTTCTAAAATGGCAGTTTTTCAGAACAGCTAGATTAAACACTAAAGATGGTGATATGCACAATTCTTTTGAGACTCTTAGTACTAAACTCTTAAGTAGAGGTTACAACAATTCAGAGATTATAACTGCACAGAATGATGCAGTTATGTTGAGAGATACTCGAATGGGACCGTACTTTAATGAACAGGCTGAACAGCCTACTCAGCCAACACGTATGAGCCTTACATACTCCAAGGCCTCAGGCTCCATTTGTGGGATCATCAGGAAACACTGGAGAGTTTTAGTCTCAGATGAGAAATGTAAGGGGTTGTTAGGAGATTCCCCCTCCTTCTGTTTTAAGAACCACCCTTCAATAAAAAAGATGTTATGCTATAAGCCTCTGACTAGCAAAAAGAAGAATGTAGTAAGTGAAAGAATAGGCATGTATCCCTGTCACCATTGTAATGTGTGCAGATACATAGACACTGATGACCAGTTCATACACCCGGGTATAGGACAGGTTTATGATATTAGACTTTATGCTGACTGTGGCAGTCAGAATGTTGTGTACTGTGCGTCCTGTGTGATTTGTAGAAGTTTTTATGTTGGAAAAACCAATTGTTGTTTGAGAGATCGAATAAGAGAGCATATTTATAGCATTATTAAGAGTAATGAAAGGAACGCACTATCTAAACATGTTAAAACA
The DNA here is from genome assembly GCF_019279795.1 of Protopterus annectens. Lineage (NCBI taxonomy): Eukaryota > Metazoa > Chordata > Ceratodontiformes > Protopteridae > Protopterus > Protopterus annectens. Next base: position 1,493,182,703 of record NC_056741.1, read on the forward strand.
GCAGGGTGTAATCACTGGTTTAAATTTTTGGTGCTGGAAGTGTATACACCAAGACTTAGAGGAGGTGGAATAAAAACACAAACAGAATGTGTGGAAATTAAGAGGATGCATTTACTTAGGGCAAATGAAGGCAATGGGTTAAATGATGTCATCCCTATTAAGCCAATACTAAGGTCACGTGATCTCAAGACATTGAGCTTTAAAAGTGTACTCTGGTATAGAGATTTTTAATTGGATCTGATGAAGTACCTATGTGTATGAAAGCACTTATCCTTGTTGTATTTTAAAGTTTTTTACATATATTTTTTTTATTAAATTGATTTGCTCATATCTCTCTGCCTAGCCAGCTTTTTTCTTTTTTCAGTGTTTTGTCATTTTGCTGGTTTCTCTTTATTTTTATATTGTTGTCCTTTACAATATGAAAATTACAAATTGTCTATTCAGAACATGAACCAAATGAAATCACAATTAATGCAACATCTACACATCAAATTCAGGTAACTCTAGAGCTAACACATGTAAGTATTTGAAATAAATATCCAATTTTAGGCTTCTCAGTGTCTAAAATTTCCTCAATGTTACTATTAGTCCTATCAAGACAGCTGTGTAAATGTCAAAATGGGAGAAAAATAACAATGAGAAGCAACATTTAAATGAGCACCCTTCCTGGAAACAAGGGATATCTACAAACCAAAAATACAAATACTCAAGTTTATTGAACCATATCCTACCATGTAGTCAAAGCAAGTATAGAAAGTGCAATTGAACATTTGTTAATCATATTATCGTCTTACAATTTCATTCAAATGTCTATTGGCTGAAAACAGTTTGTGCATGACGTGGTCATTGTGAAAGCTGACAAATCCGAGACTGTAAATGGTCAGCAAATACTATTGTATAGAAGCCACTGAACTGTTTTTTATAGTATATCATTTTGAAAAATGTAATTATATAAGGATTCCAGAATAGAAAAAACTAAATGAAACATGATCTATGAGTGAAGGAGGGAGAGAGGGTGGAATGGAACCAGGATTGTGGGTAGATAGAAGGGGTGAGTCTATATTAAATCATCGAACACTTAAAAAAATGAACGCTGATTTATCAACCCCATGGAAGCGAAAGCTTACAATCCCAAACACTTAGAACAGCGATTTTTTTCCCAGGAAAAAAAATCGCTGTTCCAAAAAAGAAAAAAAAAACTTTAAAACATTACATAAAGTGGGGGGCTTCACCCCTACACCCCCAATGTGGGGGGCTGTGCCCCCCCACCCCCCATACTTAAATATACCAACTCCAAGATCACACTACAGTGACGAAAGCTGCAAAATAATGAAGGTGGCCAAGCGATTTCTTTCCCAGGGAAAGAATTTGCTTATATGCCGTTTTGGTATTTTTCCAATTCGTGCTTTCAAGTTCGATCAAGACGCATTCGAAGGAATGCATCTTCGATCATATAATAGGGAACTGAAGGGGGTTAAGGGGGAAGAAGGTGGTGAAGAGGGGACAGCGATGTAACATGGAACTAGGGAAATAGGTTGTGAAATTAAGGTCACAGTGAAGTTGCAGACAGGATGGATGTATAACAAAAGAGAGGTAGGGATATAAAACTAGGAGTCACTGAGGTAGGAGAAGAGTTGACAAATTAAATAGAAGAAAGGGGCAAAAGGATGAAAAGAGCAAAGCGTAACAGGAGAGAAACAGAAAGCTGATAGGGAAAGAGTGAAGGAAGTTTTCTGTAAGAAGATGGCAATCATAAAGAAAAAGTAGAGCAAATAATGCAGTTTATAAATCAAAGTTGGTTATGAAAGTGCAGCTTCCTTTATATGATTAAAGTGAGCAAAGACTTGGCTCTATAAGTGATATATTGAGGAGATCTGCATTACAGGTGAGAGACAACATTTTCAAAGTTTAGCCACACAGCAACAGAAAGTGGAGTTGCCAAGTGATTTTTGGATTTTAGGACTAAAAGTATTGTGGTACAGGAGGATCTGAGGGACATACAGGTGCATTATATGGGGGCACAGGCAAGGTCTGAACATCTGGGAAAAAGTGAAGTTTAAGAGCAAATATTAGCTTGAGACAGGTTCAATTACTTCTCTGTTTCTGATTACATGTGGTATTTTATTGCGCAACCTTTGATATAGGCAGTGTGGTTGTAAAATATTTTCTAACTTGTATTGGCAGCTTTCAGTTAGTTAAATGGTGTACTGCCCTTGTTTTCTGACAGTCTTCAAAAAACAAAGACAGCTTGTATCCTAGATGTTTTACAGTTCTTTTAGATCCTATGGAGGACCACTGCCTTGGTTTGTGGACTTATTCAACTTTAGGATTTTGAGTTATAGTTATGCTCTTTTATCTTTCTTTCTCTTTCACCACCACTTTCTCCCCCTTCTCTAATTCCTCCTTGGGGAAAGAGGCATGCATTTATAGGTTTCTTTCAAGCCCATTCAATCCTCTCCTTGTTATTTCTACTTTTCATTCTGTAATAGAAAACGATCAGAAACATCTCAAAAATGTCAGATGCATTCCATTTCATTTCTGCACACTTTTTTACATTTTAAGTCCACATCTTATATTACTTTTTCTTGTAATTTCCATTTAAGAATACAATTCTCATACCACAGCTTTAAAGGAAGCACTCTTAGAAGAGAACAATTTGTCCAAGAGACAACATATAGCTACTACAAGATAGTGACACAACTTGTTTCACTGCAGAACATTTCATATAAAGCTGGAAAGGAAAAAATAAAACTGCCATGTATCCTATTTCTGCTTCAGTCCTTAAACCTTGCTGAAAGCTGCGAGACAAGGATCTCTCAGGCTGTAATTCTTCAGGCATCACAGAATTGCAGTTATCACATTTTCATTTTTCTCCTACTGCTAAGTGCTACTTGTTAAGTGGGCAGTGATGAAGGTCCATCATAAATCGTGCGTCCCCCTTTCTCTTTCAATGCTGTTGAGTAATTTCATTATTTCTGACCTCAGCCAAACAATATACTGATCTGTTTTGGAGGAGGAGATCTTGACAAGATTAAAGCAACTTCTAGTTTTCAGGCAAGTAAAGTCATTACAGAAGTATCTTGGAATTTCTTAAAGCTATGTGGCAATGCTTTGCCACCAGATGTTTAAAACAATGCAAATAAATCATTCAGAGTTCAAATCACAAAACTGCATTAAGGCAGCTTTATAGCAGGTTGAAGGAAGATAAATGAGTAGTAATACAGTGTCCTGGTTCTGGTGCAGCAATTTTCAGAAAGACATTCTGGAAGACACATGTGATGCCTTGCCTGCAGCCACTTCTCTGGAATTAGAGAGGAGATTGCTCATCCATGGAAGAGCTAGTCAAATTGCAAGGGACTTTCACTCCCTCTCAGTAACATTAAGATCTCCATGGACTGTGCACACTGAGCTTATGATCTTGGTGAGGAGACAGCATGACAGAGTAGAGGTGCCATTCCATAACTCATATGGTATTTAGGTACAGACAGATCCTTATAAGAAAGCATCACCACTGCAAAATGAGATAGTTGATGCCAATAATTTCAAAGGTACATGATAACTTTCGCAGAGGTCCTTCTTGTTCCTATAATTAGTAGACTGTGGAAGCTAATGATCAAGGATTAGAATGCATGACTGAAGCAGTGGGCAACAGAGAAAGAGAGAGAGAGAGAAAATGCAAGTTGTTAACCATGTTGTTGTTTGTCTTTTCGGCTTTACCCGGTTAGGGGTCACCACAGCAGAAGTGCAGTTCGCTAATGATTAACAGTCGATTTTTATGGTGCCAAGTTGTCAGCCCGATGCCCAACCTTCAGCGAAGACAAGCCCATTCATGCATGTCTTTGGAGGCCACTCAACTGCGGGGAGGACATGCAGACTCCACACAGAAGTCATTCTAGCCGAGCAAGTTGTTAACCATATATACATTTATTGCCTTTTAGAAGGTGATTCTTTGAACTTAGCAGTCTATAATGATGTCAGCTATTGCCAGCTATACTAGGAGAAGTAGGGCAGTGGATGTGTAACATATGCCAGCACAGCTAGCTGGACTTTTGTAAAGAATTATATGTCATTTGTATGTCAAACTCATTTCTACAATGCTTCTATAAAAAATATATATTTGTAAAGCTGCTCGACTTAAACGTGTACCAACAGTTGGGCTTAACTGTATTGTAACTGATTAAATGTATATGTTTTAACACAGGATACTGGAAGAGAAGAGGTTAATCTCAATCCAGCTAACTTTGAAAAATAGTAAGAAATTAAATTACTTAATTTAGGCCATAAATATTGCATCTTACAGTTCTGACTACAGTCATAGACAAAATGTTTGCACCAGAGAATGGTTTATTAGCTCCTGTAGGAAGAGTAGAATTGTTTTATGGTTTTATAGCTTCCAGATGCTATAACACATCTCAGCAAAGCTCTGTCTGTGTATATGGTAACACATATGTGCTAAATGCTGGTTCAGCTTCTAGCAAAGGGGTAGCATGAAACCAGATGTCAGATGACAAGATGTATGTGATGTCATTCTGATCTAGGACAAAAATTATGTTCTAATACCAGATGAGAGCGTGGTCTCATGGCAGTTTGTTCTTGGAACCTGACAAAGAAGGACCCCTCACCTACTTTATCTTGCCTTGCTGTAGTAAGTGACCAGGTAAAAGTAATTCTTTAGATCAGTCAGGAAAATATAGTGAGATTAGTTAAGTGTTGTTGTTCTGTGTCTGTGTGAATCTGTTCTTATGTGTTATTTTTAATATTTCCTGTGTCAGAAACTTTGATGTTTATTGTAAATAAATATTTAGTATTTTCATGTTCTTTTATTATTCATCATTAAATATATTTAAACATTTCATTTTGGCTGGTTCTTTAGAGAATATTTTAACCTTTGAAAGTACTTATATCTGTTTGGTGACTCTGTGTCCACTCCTGAAAGCCTTACTACTTTGGTCAACACTATCATTTGTACTAATAGTAATTTCACTCAGTATAATTGGGTAACCTTATAAAAGCATTAGAGTAGCTGGCTTTGGATTGTCTGGTGGCAGTAACTACCTTATAGTCTTGGTAGAAGGAAGCAAAGCTAGTAAAACTGTGCCAGTATTTCCTAGGTGTGTGTGCGTGTGTGTGTGTTAAACTGATATCTTAAAGAGTGTGTGTGTCAGCTGCTTGGAACAGGGACATGAAGCACTGGTTCACAGAGATGGTGCTGGAGGACTTAGCTTAGACATTTGGCTGAGGATTCAGCTCTATAGCTGTGCCAGTGGAAAGTCTTACTGGGGACCTGGCTGGAGACAGAGAGAGAGAAATTCAGACCTGGGACTGAATGTGTTCCCTGCATGCTCTTAAAGAAAATTTTGCTTGATGCAGAGATATGAATTAGGAAATACTGGGCATATCCATTTTTGTTCCACGTTAACATCCCTCTCCAGTGTCAGTGGTGCGGATTCAGGCTTTCTGCTTCTGTGTTTATTTGGTTGAACAGTCAATGTCAAATGTGTTGATTGTCAGTGTTTTCATTGAGGGGTAAAGGCCAGTACTGAGATTCTATGATATGCAGTATTACTAATTTACTGTTATCTTAAGTGATTTACCAGAAAATGAAACATTTTATGAGGTAGGGGTAAAACACACGAGGCAGAGCCTGGGAAGTTCTACAAATGTTGGACAATGTAAGGTTGTGCACATGTATTTGTGTTTTGAAGGTCACAGTAGAGCAGGTAGTATGCATTTGCCCTTTCCCTACTTTAATGGGATCTCAGAAGTGGTATAAATAATTTGCAGGGAGGTGAAGAGCACAGCCGCCCACACAGAGAGTGCAAAGTGGGAGGGGGCTTACCCTCCTGCATAAAAGACTTTTTATTGTTCTATATTTTGAAGTTTGAACTTTTAGAATCAATATTGTGGTCTTTTTGTAATTAATCCACAGATGCATACATACAGATATATATATATATATATATATATATATATATATATATATATATATATATATATATATATAAAGGTTTTCCTCCATTAGGTCGAAAATACGCAAATAAAATATGCGACTGGTCAAATATCCAACTCAAAACATCAGAAACTGCACTTTCGACTGTTTAAAACAGTGAAAGTGCTACACAACGAATTACACATTACGAAAATGTTGAATATGTTCGAAACACCTGACATTTCTGGATGTCTGCATGGTTTGGGAAGGCACAGAGGACCAATTAACATCATTTTTGGAACATATAAACACATCTACTGACTTTTTGAATTTCACTCATGATATCAGTAAGAATGAATTACACTATTTAGACGTAACAATATACAGGGACCCTTGCAGTTCAGAATTGCATTCTAAGGTGTATAGAAAGCCTTCTTTCTCTAATTCTTTGTTACATTATAACAGTCAACACCCATTCCATCAAAAGAAAGGAATAGTCAAGGGACAATTAATAAGAGCCTCAAGAATGTGTAGTAATTTTACAGATTTTTCAAAGGAAATAAACACATTACACAAAATGTTTTCTGAAAGGGGATACCCAGATAACCTACTCACAAACATCATTGATGAGGTATTAACCAAAAGAGACTCTTTATACCCACCTTTATTAGGCAACCCACTGACTAAGGACTATGAACCTCAAACACAGAGGCATATTTTTGATGAGAATGTGGTTAGTTTTGCATACACTTTTTCGGACAATTCATCCCAAACAGAGAACACTATATCTAAATATTGGTTTGTATTAAAAACCAATGAAGACTTTAAAAATACCATTGCCAACAAACCAAAATTTGTGAGAAAGAGAGGGCAAAATTTAAAAGACATTTTTGAGAGAAGACCACTGCCACCTAGTAAAGGACACCATCACAACAACGGCACCTACAAGTGTGGTGCCTGTAAGCAATGTGCCCTAATCATCAACAGTTCACACATTTATTTAAAGGCCTGTTGCATCAAAGTACGATCTCCCAGGCATTTTTCATGTGGAACAAAAGGAGTGATTTATCTAGGGGTGTGCACTACTTGCGGAAGTTTTTACGTAGGTAAAACTGAACGAGAATTCAGAAAAAGATTATACGAGCACACCTATGACATAGAAAAGAAAAAAGAAAGCAACGCTTTCTTTAAACACTCCCTTGAATGCCCGGACTACAAATTAAAATTTATAATTCTTGAACAAGTAAACCCTAACATCAGAGGGGGGGGGGGACTGGGAATCAACATTAGAGTACAGAGAGCTGATCTGGCAGCTCAAACTTGACGCATCTAAACCCCCAGGTCTCAATGGCACCTTAAGTATTGGCTCTGTTTTAAAGCTCAGGAGGGCCAGGTTATAACTGCAGTGATTTTTTTATGTATTTATTAATAAAACATTTATGACTTATCATTTACTTTTCACATTTTAACTGTATACACTTAATGCAAAAACACATGCAATTTATTTGTTACCATGAACACTTTTACCCTTGTGGCATGGTAAACAAATTTTATATTTCATGTATTTGTTTGGTTTTTAAAGTTTATGCAAGCTTACTTCCTAGTTGGAGCAACCTTTTATGTAACTATCAACACTATATATTTTTTATTCACCAATATACCAACTATTTTTTATCACTCAATTATACACATTCAAAGACCAAGAAAATACATGTGAATTAATTGTCACAGTGACGATTTACATCTTTGTGCCATAGTATGTAAATATTTAAGAAATGGCATTAAAAAGCACTATGCACTTTATGAAGCAGATGAATGAAATAAGAACAACAAAAGCTCTCATCTGTCTTCACAAATCAAAGGCACAATTTTGCATTTATATGCATTTATGGTTATCTTATTAGGTTTATAACCATTTTAAACTTGTCTTTCCTGGTTTTTAAACTATGTTGGTAATGAAGGTATTTGTAAATTGAGAATGCTGCTTAAATGTACATATATTTTAATTCAGCACGTGATTGATTAATGTAGCTATTTAAGCAATTGCTTATGACTTCATTGTGTGTATGACTTGATAAAGCCTGGAAGGTATCCGGGCGAAAGCGCTTGTCTTTATATCTGGATTTATTTCGCTGGTTATTTTACTCTCAATAAAACGCTTGTATTTCTGCCTGTTGGATTATTGCCTCTGCCAGCGGACTTGGTACTTCATTTCTGGATGTCTCCAAACACTGTTATGCAGGGGGGCAAGCCCCCATGCACGCCCCTGTACCCCCTGCTAATTTAATGTACTAACTCTGAGATTGCACTACAGTGAAGGAAAGAATACATGTCACGATCCCCCTGTAGTGTAATCTGCACTCAGAATACCAAATTCACATGAGTGAATACACACTGGCATTCGCTCATTTGAATTCGCATTTATGTGTTACAAAATTTACAAATTTTTGTACTTTTGCACTTTAGGGCATCGTACAACGGACTTGCGACCTTATATATATATATATATATATATATATATATATATATATATATATATAGATCTAAGACTGTTGAATGAAAGTTCAACAGTCCGAATACACAATCACCAAACATACTTTAACAAAAGCGCTTTCGCTAAAGTGTTAAAGAACAAACAAAACAAAGAAAAACATGAAATCTAATTTTATGCAGGGGGGCAAGCCCCCCTGCACCCTCCATGAGGGGGCTGCACTCCCCCACTTTAATATTCTCACTTCAAGATCGCACTACAGTGGGGAAAAGGGAATTTGCCCTTATCCACTCTGTAGTATGACCAGCACAACAGACATACTTACATGAAAATGCTGCATTGGTGAAAAGCATTTTCGAGTAAGTATGCCTTCCCATTCGTGATTCAGTAAAAAGTGCATTCGTGCAACAGTCTTAGACCCATTTACATATATATATTTATATATATATATATATGTATATATATATATATATATATATATATATATATATATATATATATATATATATATATATATATATATATATATATATATATATATATATATATATATATATACACACATATATATATATATATATATATATATATCTTTATGTATGTATATCTAAATATATATATATATATATATATATATATATATATATATATATATATATATATATATATATATATATATATATATATATATATATATATATATATATATATATATATATATATGTATACATATATGTCCACGGTGGTGGTGCTGCGGTAGCGTTGTTGCGTCACAGTTAGACGTTGCCCGTTCGATTCTTAGTTAGAGCGTCTTCTTTGTGGCGACATGCGTGAATGGGCATTCCTTCGTTGAAGGTTGTGCATTAGGCCCAGCAAGCCAGCATGTAAAAAATCTAATGCCAATCATTAGCGGACCGGAGTTCCGCTGTGGCGACCCCTAACTGGGAAAGCCGAAAGACACAACATATGTATACATATATGTGTGTGTGTGTGTGTGTGTGTGTGTGTGTGTGTGTGTGTGTGTGTGTGTGTGTATATATATATATATATATATATATATATATATATACACACACACATGTATACATACATATATATATATATATATATATATATATATATATATATATATATATATATATATGTATATAAGTATATGTATTATATATATATATATATATATATATATATATATATATATGTATGTATATACATATATTACATATATATATATATATATATATATATATATATATATGTAGATGTATATATATATATATATATACACACACAAACACACATATATATATGTGTGTGTGTGTGTGTGTGTATGTGTGTGTGTGTGTATATATATATATATATATATATATATATATATATATATGAGACAGATATATAGATATATATATTTATGGGTACCAAAAAGTTCATGCAAAGGAAAATAGCAGTCGAGTGTCTCCAGGCAGCCAGTATACCATCAGTTTGATTCATAACCCTTAATTTTTGAACCTATACTACAGCATACTCTGTGTTCTCACACAATGACATTTTTGCTGACAATGACATTTTTATTGCAGTCCACTTTCTTTCAAACTATTCTTTGTATTCATGAAGGATTGTTTACACTGAGTTACTGTTGTCTTTGTGAAACTCAGGCAGGTGTCAATACATTTCTTTCAGTTACTGTTTTTGATTTGCCTTTTTTCATGAACCATTGCTCATATCAATTGCACATGATTAGTAACTTACTTACTTTTAAAAGAAAAGTACATTTCTTCTTACACGCAGGGGCTGCCATCCTAGTCATTCATTCTATCAGCCAGAGGTGTTAGGTTTCCTGTCATTCATGCCTGAGCTGCCCTCTCATGAATGGCATGAGTTTGCTTGTTGCCATTGTACAGGAGTGTCTATCCCACTTTAGTCAAAGTTAAGTAAGTTTCCATTCCCAGACATAAAATGACAAATTTGTTAATACCTTGCTTTATGAGCTTTTCTTAACTAAATGAATGCACAACGATGGGTAGACTGATGCAGGACACAATAATATAAATTCTGAAAGAAAGTTATGAAAAATTTTATTCAAGTCTAATTCAGCATAGAACTTAAATGCATAGAGATCCCTTACAAAGAATGAAATAGCCAAGTCATACTTTCTTTATATGTGGCAATGTAAGGATTATTTTCCAGGGAGGAAAATAAATGGATCAGGTAGTTCTTAGACACCAAGCCTTACAAAACAAAATATATGAAACATAGTAATTCAAAAGGCACAACTAATTGCTAGATATAACAGAGAAACAATATAAAAATCACAGGTTACTGACACCAAATAAAAACAAACATTTTGGAGTGCAGCATTTTTGCATAAAGGGTATGTTTCATTGCATACGTATGTGGCTTTTTGTGGTTATGACTTACTTACCGGTTGTATCGCAAGCTTTTTGTGGTTGTGACTCACCTAATGTATCTCCCTCCTCCTAGCATGCAATCTGCAATGACAATGATGTAGGAAGCACCCACTCGATTCCACGTTTGTATGTCTTATTGCAGACGTCTCTCTTTACCTTACAAAATGGGGTTCCCAACTAATGCAAGTCCTATCGTCTCTGCAAGGGTCTGATAGGCAACATAAAACCCACCCTTACCCCCAAGAACCAAAAGTTGACCTCTAGTTACTTGATATATTTTCCAGGTAGCCATCCAGCACTACAATCCAAATTGTAGCTTGCTACAGATCCCCCACCATACCCCAAGATTCTCACTATACCTTTCTAAACATACCGGAAAATATTAATATAGAACCAAACACCCTAATACTGGGTGATTTTAACTACCCTGCCATTAACTGGGAAAACTACTCATGTCCCAACACCTTTGCGCAACGGTTCTTGGAATTCATAAATTCCAATGCCCTGGATCAACTAATCCATAGTCCCACCAGGGGCTCCAATATCCTAGACCTGGTCATTACCAACATGGGAAATCAATGCTCCATACCTATGGTCACCCCCTCGTTAGTCAGGTCTGACCATAAGCTAATCGCCCTTAACATCCACATCCCACCCCCACCCCCCAGTAAAGAAACCACCATAAAAAACTTCCCCAAAGCCAACTTCATGCTACTCAAGTCAGAAGTGACAAACTTCATAACACCCATGCAGACGGGAACTGAAAGTTCAACTGCTGAATCCTACACTAAGGCACTGTACGAGCACATCCACTCATGCATGAATCGTGCCATCCCAAATAGAACCAAAATGCTCTCATCCAAAAAAGGGAAGCCAATCTGGTGGTCCCCTGCCATAAACAAACTTTACAACAAAAGGAAGAAACTTTTGCAGAAAAGAGGAAAATCCCAGGATGCAAAAAACTCCCTTACTAGCCTCAGTAAGAAACTGAGATGCCTCATAAAATCCTCCAAAGCTAGTTATGAAAATAAAATTGCCAAAGATTCCAAAGACAACCACAAAGCATTCTATAACTATGTCAAGAATCTAAATGGCAATGGTCAGATCTGCTCTGAGCTAAAACAGAATGGCATTAAATATACTGATCCAAAAGATATTGCCAATATCCTGGCAGATCGATTCAGTGCCAACTTCACCCCCTCTCACCCCCTAAATGGCCCATCTCAATACCCGAAGATTGCCAAATTCCAGTAATAACGGCCACACAGGTACAAAACGCACTCTCTAAAGCCAAGAATACAGCATCCATGGGACCAGATGACATCCCGGGCTGTGTACTACATGAACTACAATATGAACTGGCACCTCACCTAAGTGTCATGTTTAATCATAGCCTCACCTCAGGTTTCGTGCCCACTGAGTGGCGCAGAGCTACAGTTATCCCAATCCACAAGGATCCACCTTGGATCCTGGAAACTACTGTCCCATCAGTCTGACAAGCCTTATCTGCAAGGCCATGGAGCGTATTATCATGGAACTTATAAACAAAGACATTGGCAACCTTCAAACACTGGACCCCACCCAGTTTGGGTTTGTGAAGGGCCAATCTTGTCTCCTGAACCTGATTGACTTCTTTGAATCAGTCTCCAGAGCCATGGACAAGGGTAAGGTGGTCCACACAGCCTATCTAGACCTTGCCAAGGCCTTTGACACCATCTCCCACTCTGGAATCATAGATACACTTACTAAGTTGGGCATTAATCCCTATGTCACCCAATGGGTTGCTAAATGGCTTACTGATAGAACCCACACTGTAAAAGTAGCCGACTCCAAATCCAGCTCCAGACAAGTGACAAGTGGAGTACCTCAGGGTTCAGTCCTGGGGCGCTCTTGTTTGGCATCTACTTCTCTGAAGTACAGGTCAACACTAAGGGACTCTGGCTAACAAAGTTTGCAGATGACTGCAAACTGGGAGCCATTATTGAATCCCCAAATGATGTGGATACTCTACAAAAGGGCCTTACAGAAACAGATGCTTGGTGCCAGAGCCATGGGCTCAAGCTCAATGCCAAGAAATGTATTGTTATCCCCTTTGGGAAAAAACATGTATCCATGAATTACCATATAGGTGGCAGTACACTAAACACAGAAAGTGTGATAAGAGACTTAGGGACACAGGTGGACAGTGGTCTCATCTTCGATAACCACATCGCCACAACAGTCAGGAAATCCTTCTATGTGGTACACCTCATCATGAAGGGCTTTTCATCCAGAAAGAAGGAGGTCATTGTCCCACTGTACTCATCCCTCATTAGACCCATTATAGAATACAACGCCCCATTTGGTATGTACCTCTCAAGACATTTGCAACAACTGGAAAGGTCTGAGAAATACCTCACTAAAAGAATCACAGGCCTAAAGCAGATGCCCTACGCTGACCGCCTTAAAAAACTCCAGCTATACTCTGTCGCATATCGTCTACTCAGAGGCGATCTCTGATTAACATACAAGGCCATGTCAAACCCAGAGCTGTTGGACATGCTACACTTAAAGAAATCCCAATCCCTCAGAGCTAAATGCTCCAGGGATCTAAACCTTGTCATCACAATAAACAAAACATGCCGGAGGGATAGGTTCCTGACCCAGAGACTCCCCAGACTCTGGAATAGATTGCCCATACATGTCAAGCAGAGTGCCTCTTTGGACCTCTTCAAGAGGGACCTTGACAATTGGATGGGAGAAAGGAAATTCACCCCAGGGATCACGTCAGTCGCCCTGCTAGACAGGGGTCCAGGAAAGTAAATAATGTGGGAAGAAATAGCCAGGGAATTGTTATGGCTAGGCTTGTATAGGCCCTAGGGCTGATAGCCTAGTACCAACCTATGAACCTATGAACCTATGAACACATTAGCTAAACCCAGAACATACGTGCTGCAGGAAGAAACTTTCATATTTGCAGTAAGTAGTTTAGTATTTTATTTATTTCTATATATACTGCCATATTATTTATTATATTTTACTTTCACTGAGCCGATATGAGCATGAAATCACAAGGGCCCATTTGAAGCTGCAGTCTACTTATACTAAAATGAACAATAAAATATTTACATAGCATTTACTTCAGCAACAGGGGGAGAAAATAAGGCTGTCTAGTCTCCACTATTTAAGTGCGTTTACTAATCTTCCTTCCTTCTTTCCTTCTTCTCAACCATTCTCCACTTATCCTACACTTTCATAGACTCCTTGATGGATTCTGTCTCTACCAGTCATTTTGGTAACCCATTCCATGGGACTACAACTCTATCTGTGAAAAATTACCTTCATAGATCTTGGAGTAGGCAGTGCCTTTCTCCTGTCCTAGACAGTTCTACACTACAGACCACTAGCAATAATGACAATTAAATGAAGGTAACCAAAACAGGTAAATTAGTAACAAACAGTAAGGGCGAATGTCACTACAAATAGAAGTAAGTGTTAAATAGGTACATCTAATATGCTAATATTTCACACATTTATTTAGTTTGAAGTAGTTTAAAACTCTATGTACACCTTTCTTAATGAACAGACATAACTCACACCTTCTTCCTCCTAATTTTAGTTTTTCTACTTAAATTCTTGCAAGTTTAAATACTGACAGGGATTCATAAAGTTTACCACAAAGTGTAAACTACATGTATACACCCCATAGCTGACCATCATCTGTTGCCAGGACCAGTCCTCATGCACAGGGTCTATCAAACTCACCTTAGACTCCTCAAACAACCCTGCTCCATGATCAGGACCAGTGAGGAGAATTAGGTACTTGGGACCTTGTCAAATGGCTGCTGGGGAGTGTTTTACCTAATTGCTAATCATTTGTGCACTCTTGTCCCATCCCCAGTGATTAGGGTGCAACGGGCTCTGTGGTGTCTTGGCCATGCCCCCACATATGATTCATCCCCAGTCTTCATCAGTGAACAAGATTGATGGTGCATTTGTGAGCATGCCCCACATCCCAGGATTAGCACAACTATCCTCCTTGCCTGTGCTGTCAAGCACCCAAGTCGCTCATTAAACCCAGGTCACCTGAGCCATAGTTAGGGTTTTATCCTATACTACTGTAAGCTGAATGTTAATATTTTTAGGAGAAAATATTAGCTTTAACCTTAGAGATGCTTACAGCTGTAGAAATGATCATTAAATATTGTTTAACAGAATTAATAATAATGCATTGATCTGCCCTATTAAATCCTTCTGAAACAGTGCAGCAGAGTGATAAAGGTACCTAGTTACAAACCTGGAGACACAGGAGTCAATCACATCATTGTCTATTTTGTGTGGCTTATATTAAGTCATTGAATATCTTATGTTGCATGAAAGAAGATCTAAGGTCTCATTTGTCCTTTATGTTTATCAGAAATGAAACAAATAAATAGTTAATAAATAAATAAACAATGACTTGTCATATAACCAGTTCAATAGGCAAATCCATTCATCTTCATGCATAAGAATGATAGTGAAGATCTAATGAATAATTCTGTGGGAACACCAGTGATATCAATATGGCATAAATGAGTCGTCTCATTATGACCTCAGAGAATTACAGTACAGCATTACAGATGATAACACATAGTTTCAAATCTGTGACTAATCCTTTCACATGTCTGCTTCCCCATCATTGAGTCCAGCCAAGTAATACTTCGGTATACTGAGTAAAGTGCAAATGAAGAAAGTGGGCAAATGCACAGTAATCATAATAAAATATTACAGTTGTGACAGCCTTATTCAGATTCTATCATAGAATGTAGAATATATTTGCAAGTTAGTATATGTTTGTATACTTATAAAAAATAGTGTGCTAGGATGACAAAGGTATGCGAGGGTGAATTGGTGAGACTTATATGACCTCAAGTTATGAAATGATCTGCACTTGATGTGTTCAGTCTGTCTCTGTTTGCTGTGTGAGTGCCCTGCTATGATGTGCTAATCACAGCTGATGTATCTAGTACCAGTGTGACTTGTATTCTATTACTGTATGGTATCTTACTCACATCTGATATGGCTGGATAGTGCTGAAGTAGTTACTTCTGATACCTGAATGCTGGAGACGTGGAGTATCTCAGATCATGAGGCAGTGGGAACAGTCTTAAATGGGATGGCCTCCTCCTTTATAGAAAGAAAGGAAGTATGAGCTCTACCAGTACTGCCACCTAGAGGAACAAGTGCAAAACTGCAGACAGCACAGTTTGTGAAGCTAAGAAAGAGGTCTGTTCGTATTATGTAGTCTACAACATAATTGCACATGTAAGCGGTAGCAGAGGGAGTAATAAATGTTTTGGGCTAATAAACTAATACCTGTCTCATACCCTAGACTGAATCCACCACCAATACTTAGGATCATAGGAAGTTACTAGGCTATTGCCCCTGAGGTCCTTATAAGCCTAGCCAATAGTTTAGCCCATGTATAGACAAGTCAGCACCCGATGCCCCTGTCCAGCAGGGACATGAGTGGAATCCCAGGGATGTATTTTCTATTTTCCATCCAGTTATCCAGGTTGCACTTAAAAAGAGGTAAAGAGGTACTCTGCTTGACATGGAGAGGGAGTCTATTCCATAGATGGGGCAGTCTCTGGGACAGAAATCTATCCTGCCAACAAGTCCTATTTCTGTCACAGACCAGGTTGAGGCTGCGTGTGTGGGTTTGAAGTGCCCTGTAAAAAAAATAATAAAGGACCATTAATTTTTTTTTTTGTTTTTGGTTCCCCCCTTGGCACACCATTTAACTGCCTGGTACCCAGTGTCCCACATCCATGCTGGTCCACTAGATTTTCTGCTACCCTGCAGCCTTAATGTTGTATTGCTGAGGCCAATCATGGATACTAAGGGCATTCTGGGGATTTGGCCATCTTTGCATCCACCCTGGGGGATCTTTATATGCATTACCCCCTCCTTGCCCAACCTCCCACACTCATCATTTACATTTACATCTGAGGGAACTCCCTTCTTTGAATGCCTCCCATAAGGATGAATACCCTCCCACCTGGGACAGGCACGTCCATCCCACCCTATTGCTCTATCAATTGGCCAAGATGCTAATCAATCCCAAGTTGACTGGACTGTAGTTAGGGCTTTATCCATGTACTCCACCAAAGTAGCTTTTAATGGTTCTTTCGTTTGTGACACAGTTACCACTGATGGAAAAACTGAGTTCAATAAAAGATAAGTATAAATGGTCAGAAAGAAAATGGTGGTAGAATTCTCCCAGGCTTTAACCCTAGTGTTGCTCCAGTGGGCTGGAAAAGTAGGAACAATTTTTCTATTTATAATATTTCTGGTAATGCGACTGACTCAAGGTCTCTTCTACCCAAATTTTCTGACTTCCTTGTTTATCATCTGGTGATTTTGTTGAGGAGCCCATAACTGCATGCTGCAACCCATGCAAGCTTATCCCTTCCTTGGATGAGGTCCTCATGGCTTTGATTACATTAATGAGGAAGACCTTTTCCTCTTATCACTCATGCAGGGGTGCCAGGATGGAAGGGGATATCTCCCACCTGGTAGACCTGCATAAGATGTGGCTTTATTTTCTGCAGCCCTGATGATCTATCCAAGGTATTGGTATTTTGGCAAAAAAATCTCCTAAATCCTTCCTGAAAGAAAAGAGGAAAGGGTGTAGGCTGCTTCATCTTTCTTCACATTCATAACTAGTTATTCTGATGACTTGGATTTACTATTTTCCCTCCTCATGACTAGTTCTGGTAGTTTATTTTCATTGCTGAAAGCAGGTCATTGGTATGACGAATGGATCTACTGTATCTGTGCCATAGGCTGGTTCAGGCTAAAAAAAACAAAGTGTTTATAACTCATGAGCACTTTTTCACATCTGTGTCTACCAAACATTACTGAGGTAGAGGATCAAACCTTTTTAGACCCTCAGTTTTGTAGCATTCATGTTTTTCACAGCTATCAGTGTCAGTACAAAATGGTACTGAGAGCTGTGAAAAGCAGACTGTTTAGGGAAGTGCTGTAACAAATAAGGAGCAGTAACAACTTTTATGTATTGTGCACATATATCACAAATGTCATATTGATATATCACTAATGTCAGAGCACTGCTTCACATATATCACTAATGTCTCAGCACTGTTGCACATATACCACTAATGTCACAGCAATGTTTCTTTCATTTACTGACTGGAATGCTGTCAGCTTAGTTTGTTCGCACATGTCAAAAATGCATACCCAATTGGCAGTCAGACATGATCAGTACAATGCTGTGCCACAAATACTATAGTTGATTGTTGTTCACATTCATCATCAATTCTCAAGGTGTTTTATTACGAGCTTAGTTCTGCTCATTTTGCTGACATTGTTTGTTCTGGTCTAAACTGCAGCTGTATGCACCAAACACCAGTGCTGATTGCCATCACTTTGGTACTGCTGGATGGGAGAGCAGACATGCGTGTGATGTAAGGCCAAAACAGGCAGCAGATGTGATATGCATACTTGCTATATAATTTCTACTTTATCCTTCCTTCCTGTCTAGCACCTTTACAAAATGAGGTAATGCCTCTACTGTGAATTATACAATATAACAATGCCTAAAGGAATCAGTTCTACTATGGAATTTCTCAAGACACCCTGATTAGAACTGTTGTCCTACAGCAACACTGCTCCCATGAGCCCCTAGATAGTTCTTCATACCCCAATCACTGTTACAGGAGAAGAGTGCCATACCTATTATAATCTGAGAAGGATGCTTTCAGAGATGTTCTCTATGATTGATCAAAGTCTTGTTTACATTACAAAGCAGGGGCAGATGCTAATCAGATAAATTTCACATTAGTAGTTAAATACACAGGAAGCAATTTGAAATAGTAATACAGTAAGCTGTAAGGTCAAAAAGCATTTGGAAATCTGACATCAAATTATGTCTCTGATGTCATACAAGAACTAATACAATGACAGGGTTATTTGATTACTAAAATGAGATGCTATCATGTCACTAAATGCTGAGAGCAGCAATAAGCTAACTTTTCCATACCCTATTCGGTCAGTCTCTCTCTCTCTCTCTCTCTCCCCCTCTATCTCTTGCTTTCTCTTTCACATCTTCTTAACTCTCATGTTCCCAATTACACCATGATTACAACATATTCCTTATTTTAATTTTACACCAAATTAAAATAATTCCATTTGTATTTTGCTTAATGTCTGCGGGTGTAAACTTATAAAACTATGAGTATTTGCAACACTATTCTTTTAAAACAACTGTATTTTGTTCACATATGTTTCAAACCAAGTGATTTGATGGTTAATAGTATATGAAGTGGAACATCTCATGCATCATAGTGGAAAAATGTAATGAGCTGTTTCTGAGCTCTTCATTACTTGCATGATGCAGACAAGGGTTTGAATCCCACAGCCTTCAAATATATGTTGTGTGACTCTGACCAAGTTGTTTTAAACATAGCAGATTTTATCAAGTTAAAAAATAAAAATAAAAAGTAGAACAGATTGGTTGAGTAATGAATAACTAAAAAAGCGGTCTATGCATTATTCAATATACAGACAAAACAGCATGTAAAAGAGGAAGACTTTGCCACCAGATAATGATCTAATAGCTTACCTCACCTGCCGATTTTCATGCTTAATAGATAAGTTGCCCATCCCACTTAATCAATAGTTGATTTTTAACATTCTTTATCTAAAACTTGCTTTTTTGCCTGTCCCATGCATTCTTGTTTTCAACAATTTTTGATCCCCTCACTTCTTAAAGAAGGGTATACCAGTTACCTCCTTCCTTTTCTGTGAAAAAAAAAAATCCTTGCTGTTGCAGCCATCTAAGCCACCTATATAATGTTTTCAAATTCAGACCCTGACCTCCTGATCTCACATAGCTTGGTATAAAATATGGTGCATACTCTCTGGATTCTTCTGAAATACCAAAACGTCTTTATGATATGCCTGCCTTCTTCTGATGTGTATGTAGTCAGTTCTAATAATTTCCCTTTAAAAGAACTGTGGTAAACACTACGCACCTTTTTGTTTCTCTCCTCTGAAATATATCCAGAATGTATTATTACACTGATGCATTCTGCAGAACTGTACATAATGCTCAAAATGGGGATATTACATCCCTCTTTAAAATTACTAATACCTTATTTCATGCTGATGCATCCTATTTGAATTTAGGTGCAACAACAAATATGCAGGTTATAGTCACAGTGTAATCATCTTTAAAGCTCTTGTCAGCAGTATAAGCAGTTTTTAATAACCTGTGATTATTTTAACAAAGCTTGGTTCAATGTTCAATGCCTTCAGCCTCCATTTGTCTATTCTCTGACTCTACAACTCATTTATCTGTAATAATCCTTCGCCACAACGCAGATGACACACCTGTTCTTAGTGGTTTACCGGATTAACAAATGAATACAAATAAAATATATGATGAATAAAAATTTTTCAGTAAAGCTCATATTAACTGATTAAACCTGTTTAATATTTAAATATGTTTTAGGTGGTAGTACAATTTTATACAGCTTGTAATGTGTAGCTTCTTGGGACATAACTGATGCATAGTTAACAGCTCTATGTACAGAGATCACGTGCATATAAAGGCATTTAGCTGATAAAGAAATACAGCAAGAATATTACTGCAAAGATGACAGAAGCCTTGCTGAGATAATGTGGTAATTGTAAGTGGCAGAATGTGAACCCGGAGATCAAGAACTCAGACTGCTCTCTAAATCACCGAGAAAGCATCCTATCTCACTTGCCATTATGATCGTTGGCATGCGGTTTAGTTTGACTTTGGCTTCTGAACTACCCAAAACATTAATTTTTAGATTGCTAATTTTCCAAACTATTTCTACAAATATGTTCTTAGTGGTCTTCCTGGAAGACAACAGCAGTGTGTCCAAAGCACTGGTCTGTTTCCAGTGCTTCAACTAGGTAACAGACCTCCTCTCCTCCACCTTAAGATTATAACAAACAACACTGCAACTGGGTAAGAAAAAAAGGAGGATTATCCTAAAGAGATCCCAGCTCTCTTTTGTTATGAACTCAGAAACAAATTGACCTTTCTATGAGCAAGATGCTATTCTGTCCGTCCAAATGACAGAGACTGAAAGAGAGAAAGAAAATTAGATTTACAGAGCCCTTGAGGCATTACATCAGCTACAGTTTATCTTGAAATCTGAGACCCTATTACATGATTGCAAGATTAATTAATCGTTTAAGAAAGGTATCAATTTTTGAAGTTGAGCAACCACTGCAAAAAAAGGGCATAGCCTGGTCTTCTGTTAAACTCATACTAGTAAAGCAGGCAAAAGTGGGGGTGGATAGAGTGAGATACAGAGAGGCTGGGAAAGTGAGACAAAAAGAGAGAGAGAGAATAAGCCAGAGCCAGAGATAGCAAGGCTGGAATCCTTCATCAGTCTGTGGAGAAGATTGTGACTCTTTTTACCAACTCCAGCAGCTGACGAATTTGTATTCGGTCTGGCATGACAATGAGTTACACTGGTCTTTGGACACTTCTCCTGCTTATGTTGGCCAAACAGCGTCTAGGTGAGTAATCATAAACTTGTCTGATAAAATGCATTAGACTATTGCATACAGTTCATACAAAAGTAGTAAAACAGCATTGCTATAATAACTCACATTTTTGTAATGTGTGGTTCATATAATAAAGGAAACAACAGCTGCTCAAACAGCCAAGTTAAACAACAAACAAAGGTGGTACTGCTGGTTGTAGTGATGATGATGATTTTAAGGAGATTGCTGAATAGGAAAAGCTTCTTCAGTAAAGTTATGTATTTTCATTTTGTTTAAGTGCTTATGTTGGTGTGCTTGTCCAGTACTTGTAGAATTAATATTTTATAATTACATAAGAAAATATAATTTGACTGTTGTTTAATGTTCAATTTAGCATTCAACAAACAGAAAGAGAGGGCATGTAGAACAAACATTTATATTCACAAACTCTTTGTCTTGTGTGTCTGTGTGTTTATGTAAAATATCAGAGAAAAGCTTCTTGTACAACATTTAAAATCAATTTTCTCTTTTAGAAAATAAAAAAAAAGAATGCACATAACATTTATATACAGATGTTTGGAATATGGCATAAAATAAGGAAATATTTTAAGATTTAGAAAATACAATTCTTTCTTACAGTCTGTTACTTAATTTGCTGCACTGCACTAGAAATGTTGATTTCCCCATCACTGAGATTTTTTATACAGGGAACAATCACAATCAATGAATAAGTCTGAAATGAAGATCACACACTGACCAACAGACAAGCATGAATGTTCTGGACCCAAATATGCTTATATATATATATATATATATATATATATATATATATATATATATATATAATCTGGTATTGTCAGTCAACATGAAGTAGTGAAAAAGCAGAATAACAAATAGAAAAAATACATACAAAAATTAAAGAAGCTATAATTATTGTTTTAAATGCGATGTTTGCATATCTGATTCTAACATGGTGATTGCTCATATGTGTTTATTTGTTTGTTTGTATGTATATATGTGCATGTTGCATAGTTCTATACATATTCACATATGTATGTGAAAATTAAGTTTAAAAAAAAAAAAAAAGAAGTCTTCACTATGCCCTAGCTGACAACTGGATATACTTGGATAAGCAGGTCCCATGAAGACTGACGTCTCTAGCAATGCATTTAATCCAGCTCACCGGAGCTATCGCTCAACATAAGGCTTGCACATTGCTAATTGGAGGTGTGATAATTTGAGGAAGTACTGATGCCTTAAATTGTAATTTGTGAAGATTCTTCTCTGTGAAATCCAGACTAACTCATTTTCACAGAGGGCTGTGTTAAACTTGAAAGTTCTACAGAACTAAGAACAGTATTAATACACTCATTACTAATACTCTATGGGATGTACAATATTTATAAAAAAGGCTCATTATAAACTTCAGTATCTCTTTCTTACCATTATTTTGCAAAAGCATTTTACATTCTTCCTTTTTTTCCACAGGAAATATTTTAACCTACAGACAATAAATGCAATTTTGCAATTGAATTATTAAAAGGGCATTGAGCTTTTCATGCATGCAAGTGCTTGGCCATATGTACTATGTAATATAATATTACTTTTCCTGGCTTCTACACACAGTATGGTTACACTCCACATAAGAATAATGCAGTTACATTTACCCCATATGTACAGTATAACTATGCTACCCTATATATATATATATATATATATAGAGAGAGAGAGAGAAAGAGAGAGAGTGAGAGAGAGTGCAGCTATACTCTCCCCCTTGTAGAGTCTGTTTACACTACCCCATTATATTAAATCCTGTCACATTACCCCTTTATACAGGATATTAATACTATCCTCTATATACAGTGCAGTTATACTACCCTTATGCAGGCTGCATATATACCACCCCATTATATGCAGTCTAACTACATTATCTGTACATACAGTGCAGTTATACTACCAGATATATAATATAAAGTAGTTATTTTTCTCCTATGGAAAATGCAGCAATACTACTCCGATATGTAGAGGGCAAGCACTACCTGTACAGACAGTGTAGCTATAATGCTCCCATATATTCAGTGCAGCTATACTCCCTGCCATATAGAGTTCAACAGTTCTACCATATGTGCATTTCAGCTGCATTACCCTCCTATACATGGTTCACTGTGCTACCCCATCTATAGAGTGAAATGCTCTTCTACACCGTATCCCATGTACAGTGCAGCATGCAACCCATATTTTACCCCACAAAACTACAGGGTAGTTAGTTACACTACTCTCCTATGTAATAGATTTACTACCCTCAAGAAGAATGTAGCTACTTTTCTACCCATATACAGTGTACCTCTACTACCCTATAGACAATGGAGCTATTCTACTGTCCATGTACAGTGCAGCTATACCCCCACACACAGAGCTGTTGGACACAAACCCAGAGCTGTTGGACATGCTACACCTAAAGAAATCCCAATCCCTCTGAGCTACATGGTCTAGAGACCTAAACCTTGTCACCACAATGAACAGGACATGCTGGAGGGATAGATTCCTGTCCCAGAGACTTCCTATACTCTGGAATAGGCTACCCATCTATGTCAAACAAAGTTCTTCATTAGCACTCTTCAAGAAAAATCTTGATGAGTGGATGGGAAATAGGAAATACACCCCGGAGATCACTTCTGTGTCTCTGCTTGACAGTGGCACAGGAAATAACTTTCTTGGATAGCGTAAGCCAGGGAACCTTGTTGGCTAGGCTTACGTAGGCCCTCGAGCCAATAGCCTAATGCCTACCTATGAACCTATGAACCATACAGCTACAGTGTTTCTGTCCTCCACTTTTCTGCAAGGTACAGCTGGTGTTCTCCCATGCACATTGCAGCTGTTCTCCCCCACCTCATATATAGTGCAGCAATGCAATCCCTATGTAAAATGCAGTTATGCTGTTCTTCACCCTTGTATAGAGTAGCTGCACCACCCTCCTATGTATAGTACAGCTAGGATACCTGCATTCAAAAAGCAGGTGCTCTACCCTTCCATGTACAGTGTTGATGTTTACTCCTGCCTATGTACTGAGCAGCTATGTGACTCCATGAAGAATGCAACTTACCCCTCCATGTTCAGTGCAGCTGTTCTAACATTTCCCAAATGCAACAGAGACACACACTCCTACACCTATTCTAACCCCTTGTAGAATGGAGTTATTCTACCCATCTACCCACACAAGAAGATTGCAACTACTCTATGCTCCCCATCTACAGTGCAGTTTTTTATCCCCTCCACATATACAGTGCATCTACACCACTAAAAAAAAATGGACTGCACTTTATGTGGGAGATATGGAGTCAGGGTTGGATTTGGCTGGCAGCAGGGATGACTGCAAACCAAGGGTATATTTTTACAAATATGTGCATATGACTACAGGTACCAGAATTCACTTGCTATCAGTGATTGATATATTGCAACCTATGATTGAAGCTGTCTTTATGGCAACCAATAGAATTTCAACCCTGGTGAACTCCCATCATGCATAGCAATACCTACTGCTCCTGCTTATCTGAACTTCATGTATCAAAACATGATGCCTCTTTCTGATATTAAGCACTTCTCCTTCTGAATAATGAATAACCACACACTGTAGAATCCAAATTTGCTTGCATACATAATATCACTGTATTAAAAACACAATCTGTGTCCCCCAGAATGCTTCCCCATTCCCATTTTTTTCAAACAGTAAATTAAGGCATTCAGTGATCCTTAGTAAGGCTTCCCCTTTTGATATTTTAACTAAATCAAAGGGGAATAATTCTGTGATACATATTTGGGACCTCCTGTCCCCTCAGGCCCTACCATCTGTGTACCAGGGACCTGAACACCCTTCCCACACATGATGGCAGCTCAGTGCTTGCTGTAGGCTTCTGCTTTCCAACTAGCAAGACACAAAGTCTTCAGTTATTTGATAGGTACTGATCAATCTGCTAGCCCAATACACACTTCTAATTGTGAGACTGCACCTGTACATGTTAGTGAGAAAGGGAATACACATGTTGTCTGTGTCAGTTGAAATGGTTGCACAGAGGAATAGAATAATTCTACATTACAGGTATGGGGAGTGGGATAGATATAAGAAAATCTTATTCATTTAATGTATATATAAGAATGGAGATAGGGAAGTGCTATACACTGAATATGGTATAGAAGCATTTATAAATAGTACTTCATGACAGATGTGTACCATCCTGATCATTTAGTAAGTAACTTAGTTTGGCATTGTTTGCAATTTTTAGCTCCTGTTCAAAACCAAAGGGATAACCTTTTCCCAGAAGTAGGCACTCAGGCAGGTAGCTTACACAGATAAAGCCTTGACTACGGCCAATGATAGCCAAGTTTGATTAGTGGTGCCGGAAACGTAATGACACAGTACTGGGGTGGGGTGGGGGGCATACTGAGCAGATTTCTTTCATGGCACTATAGTGGAGAACAGGGTTTGGAGATGAATTGCCAATCTGGGATTGTGCAGGACATGAAGAGGTGTGGCTGCTGTGGCTAGGCTAGCATGCTGCCAGTCTACCCTTCTTGGCCTACCCAGCATAAATGTAAGCATAGTGTTCGCATAACACTGTTACTTAGGCCAGGAGTAAATGTCTTACCAGCTGCAGTAGTATGGAACCCTTCTTGGCCCATCCCATTCAGTAGTACTGACATGTACAAATCCTAGAGCCCAGTGGTATAGCTAGGGTGGGGCAAAGGGGCTGCCCCCCTTAGTGC
>NC_056741.1:1493213803-1493218803 GCF_019279795.1 Protopterus annectens
TCAAGACTGTGGCAGTGCAGTGCGATTTGATTCTACCCACAGACTTCGGGGGGGGGGGATTAATAGCTTCAGCTGGCCTGAACTTAGAACTTTCTGGGTGCAAAGTACACAACTAGTAAGCCTTTCACAAAGCTGGTAAAAAAGATGAAACAAATATCATCAGTGATTTGGAAACACAAAATGAAACTCCTACTAAAATGCAATTGTATTTTTAGATACTTTCATATTTGATAGTAAAAATCGTTGCCTGAAATCATCTAGATGTTCTATGAAGCATGATTTGTTAGTGTCTGATAAGATGCAATGCTGATTAACGTACTGAACTGCGTACTAACTACAACTTGCAGGCCTGGGTTTGATTAACACAGCAGTCATTTCCATAGTATATGATTTTGAAGAAATTATATAATTAGATAGAAATTCAAAAGTATTAAGCATATAATGGTCTGTAATTTATTACTAAATTAACAAACATTAAATAAACACCGATGTTACATAGTGTAGGTCTTGTAAGAGATTATAAAATCCATAGTTTGTTTCTTGAAATACAGCCTTTACTATGGTGCCTAATACATATGCTCACAGGAGCTACTAAACTGGGAAAAGTTCTCATTCCTTGTGGGGGGATGGGGTGGTATTTTCAACAAAATTCTAGAACTTCATGAGACAGCTATTTCAAAGGAAGGAAATGCCCAGCCTGTAAGTTGTAAAAAGATCTGGACTGTTTTTATTTATTTATTTTTTCATATTGAGTATCTCTGTAACTCAAGTAACCTCCACACAAACGTCAGCATAGTATTTATTTTTTTTATTTATGCTACACTCTATTCTTTATAAACCCTCCTTCTGTCCATCTCTGTCTTCCTTAGTCTCCATTTACATCCCATCCCAGACCCTCCGTACTTCTAACCAACAATTACTTGATATCTACCACCCAAAAAGGTCAGTAGGCAAACTACTCTACAAACACTGCCTTGCCCATGCTTGGAACAAACTTCCCCTTGACTTACGTTCAATCTCCCACACCTCACACTTTAAAAATGAACTAAAAGCTTATTTTCTCAACCTGCCCTTGCCATGACCCTACCTAGTCTTCCTTCCCTTTATGTACCCTCAAAAGGACCATACTTAGTACCTCATTACACCTCTCTCTCCAGTGTGTCTACTATGCATTTCCACAATTTTATACAAACAAAAAAATGTTCATTGTTGACCTATTGAACTATATCAATGTAAAACTGTTACTTAGCTTCTTTTTAATGCAACTTTAAATGTATGCATGTATCCCAACATATGTGAATCATTTTGCTATAACTGCTATTATATCAATATTGTTTAAAATTGTACTTGTTTTAAAATGTATTACTGGAGCTTTTCTCCTCGGGTCTCCACTGAAAATGGGCCACAAGCCCAGTTCGACAAACCCGGTTAACAAATGTCAATAAATAAATAAATAGGTTAGTCATACTATGACTACAGCATATCCTCAGTGGAGACCTGAGAGAGTATTCATGTGGACTCGTGAAATTTGACCAGGGCACTGTGGTATTCCCCTGCATGTATATAGGGAAAACGATGGAAGCTAAGATAAAAATTAAAACATGTGTAGAATTTCCTTTAATATTAAGTTATGGTCATGAACTGGCATCACATCTGTGTGTCCTGTTCAATCACAGCCTCACCTCAGGCTTTGTCCCTACCAAATGGCACACTGCTACAGTCATTCCTCTCTATAAAGGGGGAGCAACTACAGACCCTGGGAATTATCACCCCATTAGCTTGACACATCTGATATGTAAGGCTATGGAGCGCATCATCATGGATCGAATTAACAAGGCTATAGGGAATCTCCAAACTTTAGATCCCACTCAATTTGGTTTTGTGAAAAGTAGATCATGCCTGCTCAACCTGGTTGACTTCTTTGACTCAGTCACCAGAGCTGTGGATGAGGGCAAGGCAGTTCATACAGCCTACCTCGATCTGGCCAAGGCCTTTGATACCATTCCACACTCATGAATTTTTGATAAGCTCACCAAACTAGGCATCAACCCCTATATCACTAGGTGGATTGCAAACTGGCTCACATATAGAACTCACAGTGTAAAAGTAGCGGACTCCAAGTCAGATTGCCGACCAGTCATGAGTGGAGTCCTACAGGGATCGGTCCTGGGTCCCCTCCTGTTTAGCATCTACTTCTCAGAACTCCAGGCCAACACGGAGGGACTCTGGCTGACCAAGTTCGCAGACAACTGCAAGCTGGGAGCCATTATTAACTCCCCAAGTGATGTAGACATCTTACAGAAAGGCCTCACTGAGACCGATGACTGGTGTTGAAACCATGGCCTTAAGCTTAATGCCAAACATGCATCATCATCCCCTTTGGGAAAAACTCAGTTCCCACTAATTACTACATCGATGGGAGCCCACTGAACACTGTAGGTGGTATAAGAGATCTGGGACACAGGTTAACAGCAACCTCTCCTATGACAACCACATTGCCACTGTGATCAGAAAGTCCTTCTATGTGGCACATCCCATAATCAAGGTTTTTGCATCCAGGAAGAAAGAAGTCATCATCTCTCTCTACTCTTCCCTCATTAGGCCAGTCATGGAGTATAATGCCCCATTTGGCATGTACCTCACTAGACACATGCAACAGCTGAAAAGGCCACAAAAGTACCTCACAAAGAGGCTCCTAGGCCTTAAACATATGTCCTACATGGACAGACTCAAAAAACTCCAGCTATTCTCTGTCTCATATCATCTACTAAGAGGCAAGCTCTGCTTGACTTACAAGGCCATGTCTGACCCAGCTCTGTTAGAAATGCTACATCTAAAGAAAACCCAATCCTTCCGCACCACACACTCCAGAGACTTCAACCTCATTACCACAATCAACAGAACATGCTGGAAGGACAGGTTCATGACCCAGAGACTGCCCATGCTCTGGAATAGACTTCCCATACATGTCAAGCAGAGCACCTCACAGGCCCTCTTCAAGAGAAATCTTGATGAGTGGGTGGGAAATAGAAAGTTCACCCCGGGGGTCACCTCAGTGGGTCTACTTCATGGAGGCACTGGGAACTAATGTTGAGTGGCACAATGCCAGGGCACTTCTATGGGCTAGACTTGTAAAGGCCCCAGGGCCATTAGCCTAGTACACACTTATGAATAATAAAAGGTGGGTAAAAGAAGTAATAATGTAGAAGGATATTTAATGCATGTAGGATTATATATTAGTAAAGAAAAATGGAAGTGGTATGGAGATGTGCTGAAATTAGGAAGGGTATATTTCACAAAAAGGACATTTCAGATTTAGAAAAAAGGAAGTTATATGTAGGCAATGGGAAGAGGTATCGTAGAAAGCAAAAATGATTTACAAAGAACATTTAGGTTATTTTTTTTAATTAGATTTCTTTATTGAAAATTTTATTTTCAGCACAAATAAATCCACCTATGAGGTAGATACACCAGATCTTTACATTCCAAGCAATTCCATCTTCTTATGTATAGGTTGACTTTTTTTTGCAAAAAAAGTGCAATTAATACAATCAGTATTGCTGGGAAATGTAACACATTTCGGAGGAGGATCATGTTTCCAACAAAGACAGAGAGAAAGGAATACTTAAACACTGTGTTTGAGTTAATATGGGGATTTAAGATGAGTCCCATAAAGAAAGGTTTTATAAAAAATGAAAAAAAATGTGGCTTTGGATTATAAATCAAGTAGTTTATTTGGTAACATTAAACATGTATTGCATTACAAGAGCAGTTGTACATGAGAAAGGGAGCATGCATAGGAGACTTCTTATAATAAAATATGAGAGTTATGGAAGTCTGATAAAATACAAAAAATGAACAAATTAACAATGGGAGGCAGGATGGAAAAAATATTAAAGAAGCTGAATGTGGAAGAAAATTACAAAAAAGATTAGGAAAATATTTTTTAAATGGATACTTGGGAAAAATTATTAAGGGTATTAAAGAAGTAATAAAAGAAAGAAAAAGATTGGAAGGTATGCTAAAAAGGCAAGATTTTTATAATATAAATTTCTGTTTAAAGGAATTATGAAGATTAATCAATAATCAGAAATGTGTACTATATATAATAGAAAAAAACATTTTGGGAACACACTCAAACGTTATGGCAAAATGAAAAGGTAATGGAAGAAAGATGAAATATGATATTATATGGGGAATATGTATGATATGAAGAAAAGGAACAGTCAAATGGCATACATAAAGTAATTTTTCATGTAGCTGGTTCATGTGTTAGGTTAGGCGCAAATAATTGTTGCATAGTAAGAAATGAAAAATGAAGCATGCATTTTTGGGAAAATACAAAGTTTTGGGTCTGGAAAAAAGGATTGTGGGTTGAATGCATTTAAATGTAATTACAAGGTCATCATTTTAAATATTTTGTGTGTGTGTGTGTGTGTGTGTGTGTGTGTGTGTGTGTGTGTGTGTGTGTGTGTGTGTATATATATATATATATATATATATATATATATATATATATATATATATATATATATACATACATGTGTGTGTGTGTCTGTGTGTGTGTGTGCGTATGTGTGTGTGTAAATACAAATTTGTAGTACAGAGTTGCAAATCACCCTTACTCTTTTTTGGAGGTGCCATGGGACATTTTATATCCACCTGTGCTACCATCATCTCGGTTAGATTAGACCTTGAATTAATGTCATTTCTGAAAGATAATATAATCAGGAGCGTAAATCATCATTTTGTGGCACCGCAGTCTCAGTATTGAATAATGAATCCAAATGCCTGATGGGAGAATAGAACCCATAATCTCCTGTCCTTCCAACGTCAAATCCAAGTGTGGTACTGCTATTGTTGAACCACTAACATTGCAAGCCAATGCAGAGTTATAGCTCTGGTCAGTTTCAAGACAACTGGCATGAAATTAGTTATAATGGCAGTAGAACTGACTGAAGGCTATATACTGGTTCTAAGTGATGGCAGACAAGGTGATT
>NC_056741.1:1493223803-1493278803 GCF_019279795.1 Protopterus annectens
GAAACTGGAGCTGACATGCACTGCAAATCAGAAGCTTTACAGGAAATGGTGCAGGATTTACTCTCACAGCAGAACAGGCAGGCCCTTGTATTAAATACAAAAAAACGTTTGTGCAGCAGCATGGAATTTCTTGGGGGCTTTTTTTCTGCTGCATTAGGAATGTTTTGTTTGGCTAAGGGTGCACTGTGGGTGAAGAACCTTGTGTGTGTGAGGAGTGGGAGAGGGAGAGGAAAAGGAGAGGAACTGACTTTTTTCGCTGCTTTGGTAATGGTGAGCTAGCAACTGACTTGACTTTTGCTGCTTATCTAGCAACTTTTAAAATCAACAGTATTAAAATACTATTTACAAACTGCCCAGATTTGGGACTTTTATCCTTACTTATTTTTGGTTTTATACCCAATTCTGGATAGAAGAGGTTCAGGATTATGTCCGACACATAGGATTCACTAGCACTCAGCCTTCCATCTCCAAAATATTGAAAACTGGCAGAATGTGGAACACTTACAACTTCATCTAGAAAGCTCACAGAATGTTAAAAATGTGTTAGTTATTGTGATGAAATAAGTTCATTCGGTATTATATACAATGAATATTAGTGACAGACCCTGTCAGTGCGGAACAATGAGGAGCATGGACTTTTCAAGTCTCAAATGATAAATGGCCCACATAAAGAAGTACATTTGACATACATGATGAGACATATGTGAAAAGAAACAGAAATAAACAAAATAACTAGATAGGGGTCATTGGAAATTTCCTTCCAGGAGCCAGTGGTACAGTGTTATAATGATCATAGAATTCTAATATAATATAACAGCTGATTTGCATATGCAAAATGCAATCCTTTACATTTACGTCCTATGCCTAATTTAAATTTATTTCAAAATGAAGATGTGCTGACTAGTTTTCATACATTGACGTTTTACATTGACGTTTTATGCCAGTTTTCTTATATCGATGTAGTAAAAATTTATTTTTCATTGTCACATTCTTAATAAACAAAAATACAGTATGAAAGATCCTAACATAGCATGGCTGGAATTTTCAGCTCTGAGAAAACTTTTCAGGGGTCATCATTACCAACAATGTAAAATGCAAAAATAACACAGTTTAACATCCAAAATCTGTATAATTTGCCATTGCATATGGTAAGGAGATTATATTCAACTCCAAAGGTTTTTACTAAACACTTGCTTTAGAACATGACATATACAAAAGGGCTGCTGAGAAGAAAGCAAAACAAAGTAGTGTGAGATTTCGTCTTTGAAATCTAAGTAGAGTTGGACTATATTTTAATAAACATATGTAAAGAATTGAGGAAGAATGTTATTTTTCAGAAAATCAAAGTAATATTTTTCTACTTGATACTTAATGGATGCTGGGTTTTCTTGAGGTACATCATTTCTTTCTCCCATCCCAAAGAAGTGTCCTATAGGAAGTGTTACGATCTTCCCCATTTGTGTGTGTCACTCAGTGAGTTGGTACACGTCCTAGTTGAATTGATAATCTTCCACATTTGTTTATGCGTAATGCACTGGGCTGGTAGGCACCCTGTTCAGGTAAAGTTCCTTTTCCTTCTGCTCAGTGAGTGCAGGGATACACATGAAATGAAGAAGTGAATTACTTTACATAATACCAGGGGTGGCTGTTATGTCCTTAAGGGTGATTTGCATATATCCAATGTACCTCCACTTCAGAGGGTTAATGTATTACACAGTGAAGACTGTAGCTTTGCTGGATCTCTCTTGCCATTTTTACTGAATAGTTTATCTGTATAACCTTTTTTACACTTTGAGATAAGTATCTATATCTTTAGCTATGTGTAGTTATTTATATATATTTATTATATATATATATATATATATATATATATATATATATATATATCTATATATGGTTTACTATCAAAATCTTGCATCAACATTGTGCGAGTGTTCAGATTTCCAAACCAGAATATCGGAAATCAACATAACGAACAAAAAAAAGATCGAAGGACGTATTTCGGAAAAGTTGACATCTCAGAAATATCAACTTTACTGAAAATACCACACTTCCAGTCAACAGCAAAGAACATTTTTACATGGGGCAAGCCCCCCCGTGCCTCCTGGGTGGGGGGCTGCGCCCTACACACCCCCTGATTCTTATATATACAAACTATGAGATTGCACCACAGTGAGTGAAAGGGTACAGTTCCCGAGCCCCACTATAGCACAATCTACATTCAAAATGTTGAAATTCACAATAGCGAATGCACACTAGCATTCGCTGTTGTGAATTTCAACATTTTTTTTCATTATTTCCAAATGCTGAATTGGGCATTCGGACTTACGAAATTAGAACAAAGTCCAATCCCACTTTTCATAGTAAACCTATATATATATATATATATATATATATATATGTATATATATGTATATATATATATATATGTCTATATATGTATATATATATATATATATATATATGTGTATATATATATATATATATATATATATAGAGAGAGAGAGAGAGAGACCCACACACAAAGCAGATAGAAAAGGGTGTGGGTGGCTGTATCGCCTTTCATTTGCTAACATTAAATATGAACGTGTTACTATTGCACTAAATGTGTCTTTTGGTATACTATTTTGAATACATAAAATAATTTCTGCATGTTTTACTGAAGTAATTGTTATACCCAGTTGGCACTCAGCATACATTGATATCCATAGCATATTTCACACTTTCGTATCTGAGATACATAAACCCAAAAGATCTGATCCCAGCACAGAATCCTGTGGGACATCACTCATAACCTCAAGAGGATAGACAGGTAAACTCCCACCCCACCTAGAATTGTTTTATGTTGCTTGACCAGTGTTTTACCATCCATCCATCCAGCCATCCATCCACAACCCTTTTTCCCATTTTGCACATGAGGTTGGGTGTTACTTCAACAGTGACAGTCATCTAGAGCCAAGGGTCATATGATCAAGTGGCTAGCCTTGCTGCAGTTGTTCTTCCATACCACACACTTGTATGCACACTCACACCTACGGCCAATTTGAAGTGTCCAATTCTACTGCACGACTTTGGAATGTTGGAAGAAACCAGAGCACCAGGAGGAAACCCAAGAGAACACAGGGAGACCATGCAGATTCTGTACAGAAATCACCCCAACCAAGAATCGAGCAGGAGAACCTCTTGCTGTGAGGTGACAATGCCATCAGCTGCACACTGTGCCAACCCTGTGTTTTACCAATTCTATTACAGAATGACTAATAATTATGTCTTTAAATTGTCAAGTATTCTTCAGTTAGAATAGTGCTGAATGCCTTAGCAAATGCTTTCATTCTTGACTTACAAGTTGCTGTGTCTGTTCTTCTTCATCCATTATGAGTCATTATTACATATTACTGATATACAGTCTTCTCTCCAAGATCAGAGTGTAACAGATTTCAGCAATTAGTTAAAAACTCTTATCCTGACAGTTAGCATAGAGGACTAAAACTCTGAATTGTTAGTGAGCAGCTTTCTGTGGTAAGGGTGCAGGGTTTGAATCTTTCCTCATTTATTTACCTGCTGTGCGACTTAACCAGACAGTGCTTTGGAGCTACTGGGACTTTGTGCCAGGCTTCTTAATTGTCTCCAGGACTGGATGCTGAGTAACTATGAACCTGTTGTCATTTGCCAGGCATTTCCTATTGAATAATATATGGCAATATCACCAGCATATCAATTTTTATTATAACCTAGGCAATTTATTTTTCAAGGGCAGCAGGCACTGCATTTATAAATGAAGAACTGAAATTAAAAGTTGTTTGCCAGCAGCAACCTCTGTATTAATAAAGTTCTCTTTAACGTGAAATTATTCCAATAACTTTTACTTCTGCAGAGCTTGTGCATATTGACTTTGCATATGTTATCAGGTGGTTAATATTTCTTATGCTCTCATAAATACTTTTTTTATTAAAAGTGTTCAACACATGGCTGGATCTTATGCTAAGTGATCTTTATACAGTTTCATATAGTTCATCTGAAGATTCTAATAAAGTACATAAACTAATTCCTTTATAATAGTAAGGGCTGTACAGAGTCAATAAAGTGGCTATAGCTGCTGGTGAGGTGGGAAGCTTTCTGTGGGTAAAAGCATTTAATACTTTTATGATCTGGTCATCTTTAAACAATTTTTAATCTACCTTTACAGGACTAATATGCTTGCATGTGAATTATGTTGGAATACTTTGGATACTGTGATTGTGTGAAATAAATTCAAAGTATGTGACTTTGATCAATTATTATTGGTATTATTTTTTGACACAGACATCTGAGAAGGATGCAGTCAACCATGTTGATATAATTGCTAGCTTTGAGAGATGTCTGTGGATAAAAATGACTGACCCTGCTGAGCTGATAAAGTTAAAAAATCATTAGTCTGTCGTTGCAGGACTAGTGTATATTTGTGTAAAGCAAATTGGAATACTTTACTATAGCCATTTTATCACAATCAGACATGTGATGTATATACTCTGTCGAAGTGGTCGTAATTGAGAACAGATATTGCTGGATTGTAATGACAGTAGTTTCAGTGGCCTTTTATGATTGAAATGTTCTGAAATGGGTATTTTTGTCATTACTGGTTCATGCATTTTGCTTCACTGATTACTGGGAAAAAAATTCAAACCAGAAATTTAAAACACACTCTAGTAAATGCTGCTGTATTAAACAGGAAATATAATTTAACACAATCATTGATTCAAGGTACACATGTGTTTACGCATAATCTTAAAATGTGGGCAATGACCCATGGTTTGAAAATAGCCCAACTGTACTAACTGTACCAGGGCCCAAGGTACAGTTAATCCACTACTGGCCAGATGCAGTTTCAATGAATGTTACAAGGGAAGAAAAGTTTACTGCTGCTCATGCTGAGCCTGTTTTCAATGTAAGGCTGTTTTGTTTATCAAACAGACATCACTGTTTCTGCTATGAAATTTGAAATAAAAGTTTTAAATTAAATCCAAATCTCAGTAATCACTGTAAAAGTAAAGAAGAAAATAGTATAAACACTGATAGGTTTGGACAGTATTTATGGCAACTGGAGAGAGAGAAGAGAGAGAAGAGAGAGAAGAGAGAGAGAGAGAGAGAGAGAAAGAGAGAGAAGCAATGGGACATTGGAATGTCTGTGGGGCCTGGTTCATTACCCTGCCTGGGGTACCATTTGATCATGATCTGGTTGTGTACTTATGTCAAAAGGTATTGTAATAACCAAATATTTTTTTTTTATTTATTTTTATTTATCATTTGTTGACCGGGAAAGTCCGACTAGGTTCCACAGAGCCTGTTTTCAGCGGAGGCCCGGGGAGAAATGCTCCAGATGCATGTCTTTGGAATATACATCCAGACAGTATATAACCAGTGAAACAGAATAATGGTTGTCTGTGACAGGCATCCTGGCATGCAGCCATAATGCCTATGTCTGATATTCTTGTACCTGTACCAGTCGCTTGAGACCAGCACCATCACTGTCAATCATTTTGTGGCTGATATTGAATATCTCCTTGACCTATGGCTGTTTGTTACCATATAAGAGCTGCAAACGACATATGAGGAGGCCTATACTCTATCCACATGATTCAGCAACATAATAGAATTTGTCTGCACACCTCAAGATGTGGTTCCTTTATTTAGATTACTTAGGAGATGCTTTCTATTATAACCCTGACGCAGCCTGTTATATCTATGTTGCATGCTACATATTATACAACCTGACAATCTATAATATGTCAGCAACATCTGTGGCCAGGCCAGGAATCACAGTAAACTGGAGCCTATCAGATGAGGGATCCACTCTTATAGAACGTCTTTGGATAAGGTAAGCTCTGTAAAATAAAATTCTATGACCATTGAAAGTTGATAAAACATAATGTTTAAAAGTTGCAAAGATCCAAATCAATTACATGTAAACTACAAGGAAATAGATTAGGTATATAGTCATCATGATGTAAAATGTAGCAATGCTTTGAATAACAAGAATACCCACTGACTTCTGGGCCATAAAACACAAGTACAGGAAGCTCCTAGAAGTTCTTACCAAACTCCCAAGTGTCCCCTCAAAGTGGAGCTGTACTGGGAGTAATAAAGCAGTAACTTCTACCACCTGTGCAAATAGTATACCAAAAGCAAGTGAATCTTCTGCAAGACGCTGAAGAAAATAATTTGGTGATGATGCTTGGAAATGGCACTTGTACAGAGTTTTGGGATGCTGAACCGTGGGCAGCTCACTGCAAGGTAAAACAGACCCTCTGAGATCCCAGTCTGTACGCCTCCCTCCTGCAGTCATCTGTCCTGGATCTTCCTCTTGGCATTGTCCTTTATGTCACTGACCCCCCCCCCCATGACCTCATACCAAGTCTTCTGTGGCCAGTCACAGAATAAACATCAAATATCACATCAGCTCATCTTTGTTTCCTTATTTCTTTATTTCATTCATGCTCAGTCAAGATAACATCTTCAGTCTACAGAATATTAAAGATTTCATTCTCCTCTTCCAAGAAGTTCACCTTCTCCTTTCTCTTCAATCATCTGGACACACACAACATTTATAACATTGGCAAAATAACATTCATCATCATAATGTGATGTTTAATGCTGAACACAGTTTTACATTTTGAAAGTCTGAAAAAATACCAGATGAAGGGAAAACCAATAAACTCGGCAGTCTGTGCAGTACAGGTCATACTGTGGCATTGCATTATTGCACTAATGATTCAATAATATGTGAATTAGTATTTGATATGGATGGGTGCATGATGATGGTCATGTTATGGTCAGCTTTATAAGTCACATATATTTATTTATTTAACAATTGTTTACTGGAATAGTTCGACTGGGACAGAGCCCATTTTCAATGGATCCTGGGGAGAAACACTCCAGATGCATGTGTTTAGAATGTCGGAGGAAACCGGACCACCCAGAGGGAACACACGTGAATGCAGGGCAGACATGTAGACTCCATACCGAAGTTATCTCAGCCGAGAATCAAACTGGAGAACCTCATGCTGTGAGGTGACAATGCTAACTGCTGCACCACTGCACCACATCCATTCAGTGCCGTGTAATGCATCCAGTTGAGATGGCCAAGGAATGCATTATTCATCAGTTTTGATTGTGCATAATGCAATGCAAATATGCACATGTATAAAATAAATGCACCGTGCATATTTCCCCATTGTTGCAACTTGCAGCCTATGCATGTTATCTTTCAAAAGGTTATAGTAGTAGATCCTTTGCAGCATTGCCATGTAAGTGCAAGAGACCTGAATTACAATGCAAGATGTGACACTGCCACAATATGCATACCAAACAATAAGCATAACAAGTCAAATGCACTTGACAGGACCATAGTCTATTGTTATCATGGCCATGCACACCTTCCACAAATATGTATGTGACCTGCACCATCTTGATTTTTCTACATCCTGAAAATGAGTCAGTAATACACAAAGGGAGATACAAGATGACTAGTTAGACAACCCAAATTCCATTATGGGACAAGAGTGAATCTATTTTTTTAATAAATGCGACTTCTTGCACATGTATGAAATTCTGTTTAGGGAGGAAATATTAATGAGAAAGAAGGGAGGAAGTATTGCCAGAGGGCTGCATCAGGTCCAGTATATGGACCCAGTATAGGGTAATACTATAAATGGGGAAAATGTCAACATAAGTGGTAATCCCTGTTGAGAAACCAGTGCAAGCATCTAAAATGATTTAGTCTGATGGAAGAGCTACACCTTCTCTCTCCCTCTGGGCTTAGTGAGTAGCACATGGATAAAACTGCATGTACACATTACTGAATGCAGCCTGAGTCCTGGTAAGAAACAGGAGCTAAATGAA
The DNA here is from genome assembly GCF_019279795.1 of Protopterus annectens. Taxonomy (NCBI): domain Eukaryota; kingdom Metazoa; phylum Chordata; order Ceratodontiformes; family Protopteridae; genus Protopterus; species Protopterus annectens. Next base: position 1,493,231,682 of record NC_056741.1, read on the forward strand.
AGACAGAGTGAGGACACAGATGGTAGTAGATGATTGCATAAAGAATTGTGTCATGGCATGAGTCACAACTCATTGCTGTACAGCAAAAAATGTGCTTCATGCATACTCCCCTACACATGAATTACTACCCACTGTGCCATGATCACATACTCCCCTGCACATGAATTACTACCCCACTGTGCCATGATCACATACTCCCCTGCACATGAATTACTACCCCACTGTGCCATGATCACATCCTCCCCTGCACATTAATTACTACCCTACTGTGCCATGATCACATACTCCCCTGCACATGAATTACTACTCCACTGTGCCATGATCACATACTCCCCTGCACATGAATCACTACCCCACTGTGCCATGATCACATACTCCCCTGCACATTAATTACTACCCTACTGTGCCATGATCACATACTCCCCTGCACATGAATTACTACCCCACTGTGCCATGATCACATACTCCCCTGCACATGAATTACTACCCCACTGTGCCATGATCACATACTCCCCTGCACATTAATTACTACCCTACTGTGCCATGATCACATACTCCCCTGCACATGAATTACTACTCCACTGTGCCATGATCACATACTCCCCTGCACATGAATTACTACCCCACTGTGCCATGATCACATGCTCCCCTGCACATGAATTACTACCCTACTGTGCCATGATCACATACTCCCCTGCACATGAATTACTACTCCACTGTGGCATGATCACATACTCTCCTGCACATGAATTACTACTCTACTGTGCCATGATTACGTACTCCTCCGCACATGAATTACTACCCCACCGTGCCATGAACACTGTGTTTTGAGGACAGAATAAAGTGTTCAGTGTATCTTTCTACAACTTCTTTTACTACTTTCATGTGCCAAGATTGCTGTGCTTGGAGGACAATCAGGCATAAAGTGTACCATGGGTCTCCATTTGTAAGAATTACTACCTTCCAGTGCTATAACCACTATGTTACTGGGGAAATTTGTGTTATTCATGTATTAAACAGCTTTAAGGTAGGAGGCAGAGAGTTTGGCTTGATGACGACATATCTGATTTTGGGATGAACACACACTTTTAGATGTATTCTTATACCTACAGTTTCTTTTTCTTGAATCCATTATCTGTGTGCATACATACAGAATTAGACATTTATGAAAGTGTGTCACTCATATAAACAGACATAGATCTGCAACATACATACAGTATCCAATGTTTCTTTGTATCCTGACACAAATACATTTAACATGAACTATTCTAGGTTTACATTTTACTTAAAAATGTAATTCAATGTATGTTCCACAGATTCAGTACAGATAAGTACTGTGTGAAAGAAGTAGTTGAAAATCTTAATTTGTTAAAACACAAATAAAATCATATTAAGAAACAAAAAAGGTATCAATGGGTATTCTGTGAGCACTTTCATGTTATATGGTACTTCTTGCTAGATTCAAGTCTAAAAAAGTGCATTACAGTACAAAAATGCACACAATATAACTGCTTCACTGATACATTTGTATGTGTGCACTTGTGTGTCTGAGCCCTGAATCAACCATCAAAAGCTGCAAGACTAAGACTCACCATCACCACACTTACATGTGCACACACGTACACACATACACACACACACACACACACACACACACACACACACACACACACACACACACACACACACACACACACATATGACCATTCTTGTGATTTGCCAAGTTGTGAGTCATTGGTTTGGCATCTATGGGAGGTGAGTCAAAGAGGTGCTGTATGACAAAAAATAATAGATGTGTGATTCTGTATAGATCTATGTACAAATAGAAAGCCAGATCTAGATATATGTTTCGTTTACCATTGCTCTTGTGGCCTGGGTTTCTGTGGCTGAAAAGGTTCCAAAAAGGACCAGTTCACTTTTCTGGATAACCCAATAAGTAACATTTATTATTGGCTGTGTAAAAGTCACAGAATATACACATAGTGGTTTGCTTGAAATGCAATCAGCAGTTGCAGTGAAAGGCTGCTGCTATGTGCATATTTATGTATTGTCACTGCTTTGTGTGGTATGTTTACAAATACATGTATTGGAAAAGAGTGCACTCATACCTTTATAGTACATTTTCTTAAATAAGCTGGTTCTACGTAACATATTGTACACCTGCAATATAGCAGTACTGCCATAATGACAAACATAAACAATGATTTTTCAGTAGGCTTGCACTGTGTAGCAAATGTTAGTTACTGTTGATATTAAAGCCACTTGAAATGCTGTTTATTAAGTACAGAAGATAATGTCAATGTTCAGTGTGTGATCCCCTATTTTTATAGCTCGAGTCTAGGCCTCAGACTGTATAACACACTGGTCTATGCTTGCAATGTTGGTATCTGCAGTTGGGCTTTAAATGCCATTTTCTTTATCCATCAGTCTCCATCACAACATCAACAGTACATACAGCAGCAAGACACCACTGGGTAGATCCTACTGGCTGGTTTTTGAAAACAATAAGTGTTTTGGAAAACTTAATCAACTTTAAATTAATCAATTTATTTTAGACTTTTAAAACAATTTATTTTAACTCAGTTAAATTCATTGATATATTTATTTTTTGTTATTTAAACATGACTTGTCCACTCACATTTTAAATTACTTACTAAAGAAAAAAATATATATTAGCCTACTTATTGGCACAGATTGTGCTAAATTGACAGGTTTTTAAGTGTTCTGTGATCTTTGGGCAGTCTATTGTTAAAAGAATAGTTTCCAGTCGGGTGATAATTATTGGGCAAAGTATAACTTACTGTCCTGGATGTACAGTCAAAGTCAGTAAAACCATCAAAGTAAGGTTTTTTCACACAAACAGTGACTTGTCAAGATATGTGTCACATTATTTATAAGAACTATTTCCAGTAGTACAATACAACATACAGAATGCTCAGGTAACATTAACATACAAAGCCCCATAAGAACTATTTACAGTAGCACTATACAACATACAGAATGCTCAGGTAACATTAACATACAAAGCCCCATAAGAACTATTTACAGTAGTACTATACAACATACAGAATGCTCAGGTAACATTAGCAGCATTACATACAAAGCCCCATAAAGCTGCGGTGGTGCAGCGGTAGCATTGTCACCTCACAGCAAGAGGTCCTTCCATACGATTCTCGGCTGGAGCGCCTTCTGTGTGGAGTCTGCATGTCCTCCCCACGGTCGAGTGGTGTTCGAAAGACATGCGTAGAATGGGTGTGCCTTTGTTGAAGGTTGGGCTTTGAGCTGGCACCCCGGCACCGTAAAAACCTACTGCCAATCATTAGCGGACCGGAATTCCGTTGTGGCGACCCCTAACTGGGAAAAGCCAAAAGAACAACAACAACATACAAAGCCCCATAAGAACTATTTACAGTAGTACTATACAACATACAGAATGCTCAGTAACATTAACTGCATTTATTACAAAGCCCCATAAGAACTATCTACAGTAGTACTATACAACATACAGAATGTTCAGGTACCATTAACAGCATTACATACAAAGCTCCATAAGAACTATTTACAGAAGTACTATACAACATACAGTATGCTTAGGTAACATTAGCAGCATTACATACAAAGCTCCATAAGAACTATTTACAGAAGTACTATACAACATACAGTATGCTTAGGTAACATTAGCAGCATTACATACAAAGCTCCATAAGAACTATTTACAGTAGTACTATACAACACACAGAATGATCAGATAACATTAGCAGCATTACATACAAAGCCCCATAAGAACTATTGACAGTAGTACTATACAACATACAGAATGCTTAGGTAACATTAGCAGCATTACATACAAAGTGAGGATAAATGAAGCAGATCATTATAAAATAAATACATTTGCAGCAACATAGCATTGAGTGCAGTATATTAAGTTAATATACGTATATGCATTTTGTCAGAGGAAGAGTAGGAAAGAGATAAGAGGCAAGAGTGAAAAAATAGTCACTGACATGGATGTGTACATATGAGAGGTAGTTTAAGAATGATTTAACATGGAGAATAGCAGGGGCATAGCCAGAAATAAAGCAGGAAAAGTTTTAATTTATCATTGAAGATATGTGTAGTGTTGAGGAGTATGGCTGGAGGGAGGATTGAGTTCCAGCATCATACCTCTGAAGTGTACAGATTTTCATAGAATGTCCAGATTTGTGCCTCATATTTTTGTTCTGTTTCTCATAAAACTGTGGTTTTCTGGCAAATCATTGGTATATCATTGAGGATTGAAGCCAGAAACTAACAAAAGATGCTTGGGTTTCAGACTTCATACCCTTCAGAAAATTCATGCTAATGCAAAACGTGTTATTCTATCAAATTTCTCAGTTTGAAAGAGCAATATTTAAAATGTGTCCCTATTTTTGGGCCTTTGTCCCCCCATTTATTTACAGTCCTGTTCAGATTTTTTTATCTAAGAGGTTGAAAGGTATGTCCAGCATTTTGGCATATAATTTGAGTAAAGAGCATTTCCTGCTTTGGTTTGAGCTTTGAGAAATGAGAGGAGATCTTTGTCAGTAGAGCAGAAAGTTCTTTTGATGGAGTGGAGTTGTAGTATACCACTTAGACCAGGACATTTTTCAAAGTGAAAGACTAATCTGTATGCAAATTTAAGTTGAGAGTAGGTGAGGTAGATCAAGCCAGTTTAGCTATCTGAGGAGAAATCAGTGAAGCATGGAGTATGGCTTGTTGGAAACAAATTTGGTTATGTTTTATACCATTGCTCTAGTTTAGTTGTCAGGGTGGACTGGAGGTTGGTGAAAATAGAACAGGCATACAGAAGTGCAGACAGCAGGGAGGAGAATGCTAATGTTATCTGGCTGTTTTTGGTCAGATTTTGCAGACCTAACTTCTGATGAGTTTTTGACTGCTTGTTGGACATGGAGATTTAATGTCATGGTACTGACTACCTTCATCATCACTATCATCATCTCCCTTTTTCCCATTTTCTACATGGGTTTGGGGTCTTGTGTCAACTCTCACCATCTCTCTCTTTTCAATGCCACTCCCTTGCCTTCTTCGACACTTGTGCTTGACTGTTGTAGGTCTTCTCTCACACAATACATCCATCTATTAGCAGTATGCCCTCATTTCCTCTTGCCTTCTACATGTCTGTTCCAAATCTAATTCACCAAATTCTTTTCTGTTTTTCTGCATGTATGCCCGGACCACTGTAATCTGTTCTCTTTGCCTTTTTCTGCAATTGGAGCTACTTTGACTTCTGCTCTTATGTACCTGTTTCTTCATCTGTCCCACCGTGTGCATCCTACCACCCATCTCAGGCACTTCATCTCCATCACCTCTAGCTTCTTCAACTGCTCTGCCTTTAGTGCCTGGTTTCTGTACCATACGGTAGTACTGGTTGCACTACTGGTTTGTACACTTTGCTTTTCAGCTTCTTTGGCATTTTTCTGTCATACACTACCCCTGATACTCTATGCCAATTGGCTGCAGCCCCTCTGATTCTAGCTTTGACCTCCTCATTCAGACTTTCTTCTTCTTACCACCCCTCCCAGATACTTGCAGTTGTTAACTGTTCCACTATTTTCACTTCTATCTCAATTCTCAGGTTCTTCTGATTTCTCCTATTTGCAACCATTATCACTGTTTTATCTGTGCTCAGTTTCATCCCATGTGCATTCAGTTTTGCATTCCATTCCCCTATCCCTTGCTGAAGTACTTGCTCAGAGTCTGCCTGTAATGCCACATCACCTGCATAGAGCAACATTGTTTATCTGGCCTTGCCAACCTGTTTGCTAATGTAGTCCATCACCAGTATGAACTGCAGTGGCGCTCAGATTTGAACACTGATGCACAACCACTCCCACTGGGAACCCTTCTGTGAGAATGAACACTGTTTGTACTACAGTTATTGACTCCTTGTACATAGCCTGCACTAATTATACCAATGTTTCTGGGACTTTGAACCACAGCAGGGCTACCCTAATCACCTTTCTTGCGAACTTGTCATATGCTTTCTCCAAGACTGGGAATGCCCAGTTGGACACTTTCCTCATCTCTAGCTTTTTCTCAACTATCTGTCTCACTGTGAGCATCAGGCTAGTTTTGCTGCATCCTGATCTGAATCCAAACTGCTCATTTTCCATCTTACTTTTTACTACTGTACTTATTCGCTTACAATCACACTCTCCAGAACTTTCATGCAGTGTGATAGGAGTTTGATACCTCTGTACTGCCCAGAGTTGTGGATATCTCCTTTGTTCTTGTACACTGGCACGAGTATGCTTATTCTCCAGTCATCTGGGATATACCTTTCTGTCCACACTGCTATGAGTACCCTCAGGAGCCATTTCTCCCCTATCTCACCAGCAGCTTTATCTTACTTACTGTGACCTCATCTGAGCCTGCTGCTTTCCCTGACTTTACTTCCTTAGAGCTGTCCTTACTTCTTCTGTGGTGGGCTCCTCCTCTTCCCTCATCGCAGGCTGTGTCTGGGGCAGTACAACTTCTGTGGGGTTTCTTCATTCAGAAGCTACTGGTAGTACTCCTTCCATCTGTCTTTGATGTCCTGTGGACTTGTGAGCAGGTTGTTGCTGGCATCCCTTATGATATTGTCTACTTTAAAACTCCAAGTAATTTAGTATTGGAGACTATCTCTATAATTGGAAAGATCAGTTGTGTTTCTCCATTTTATCAGGGGTAGGATGAATGATTTCTTCCATAAGGAGGGGACATAAGACTGTTGGATGGATCTGTTAATGAGTATTGAGATGTGGTAGGCAATGGCATCTGATGTGATTTTCATGTATTCAGTGGGCAGGTTATCTGTAGCTAGGGTGGTAGGTTTTAATTTTTGGAGGTCATTTGTAATGAAAAAGGTTGGGACAGTGTTGATGGAGAAAGTATTATGGTTGCCACTAACTTGAATGTTAAGCTGGGGTGAATGTTTTTTTCTATGTTAAGTGGTGAGGTGCACATCTGGTAGGGATTGGGCTGCTCTACTCTACCGAGGGATAAAAGTTTTTTTGACAGAGCTCTGGAAAGTAGAAGATTTTTTTGTTAATTGTTTTGCTGGTTAAAAAAGTGATTTATTTTATCATTTTTAACTTTTTATTTTGGTTTGATTTTGAAAGTGGCTGGAGTTTTTTGAGACTGTGTTGCAGTTTGTGAATTTGCTATGTTTTCCATGCCTTATCCCTATCCTGTACTAATTTTTTTGGTTGTTGCAGATAGCCAAGGGGGCAGAGTTTTGTTTGACCCTCTTTCTGTGTATGGGTGCCAATTTGTTTAGAACGTTAAGGAAGATAACATGAAAGAGGTGGACTGCATCATCTGGGGAAATGGTTTTAAGAGTATTCCAATTTATAAAAGTAAGAATGGTTAAGAAAGTTTATTTGTTAAAGTTTGGTAGATTTCCAACTTCTTTAAAATGTTAATGGTTGAGTTGTGTCTCCAATGGTGAAGATTGGTAGATAATCATTAAATGCATGTGGTAAGGTGCCTGAAGATGAAATTTTATCAGGTGTGTTTTTTATAAATCAGTTTAGTGTCGATTGTTTTCCTATTTCATTTGTTGTGCCTAGTTGTATATAAATGAGTCATGACTAAACATATAAATGTACAGAGAATGAGGGAGAGTTAGAGGTGAGGGAGAGACAATCTAGGCTTAAGTCACCTAGGATTATTGCTTCCTGATGAATATTTGATGTAGTCCAGGAGAGGAAATTTTATAATGTGTTTATGTTATTACCAGGTGGGACATATAGTTGTAGAATAGAGAGACGTTTCTTTATATTTAGTTTGAGGAGGGGTGGGTATCTCAACATTATTGAAGGTGGAGGGAGAATGTGGGTAGAGAGAGAGTACCATACTGCTACAAGATATTATAGCTACATCACCACATTTTTTCACATTGAAATAAAGGCCCCACCAGGTGAACTGGGAAGGATGAAGGATGCCCATGAACCACAAAGGGTATTACTCCCCTAATTGCCAGTTGATATGTAATGTTCTGTTTCTATGCTCCCTGTCATTTTGCATGACTCCCACATATGGCACATAGTTTGCAAAGGGTGATTTCCCACATGGCCATCTGGTTGGTCATGCCAGATATGCCTTGAACCCTATCTCATGACATAGGTTCATAGGTTCATACTAGGCTATCTGCCCAAGAGCATTTATAAGCCTAGCCCATAGTTATGTGGCTTTCGCCACCCCTTTAGTTTGAATAAAAACTATGCCTATCATTTTGCTGTGCCTCTGTCAAGCAGTGACACTGAAGTAATCCCTGGGGTATATCTGCAATCTCCCATCCATTGGTCAAGATTCCTCTTGAACAAGGCCAGAGAGGTGCTCTGCCTCACATGTACCGGGATTTTGTTCCACAGCATAGGGAGTCTCTGGGTGATGAATCTGTCCATCATCCAAACATCCATCATAAATCCACACAATCAAACTGACCAGGGGTACAAGTCACTATCACAAACCAAAACATTATAGTGTGCGTGTTTGGGCTGCTGATGTAATGCTCTCAGCATCTAGATTTATCCTGTGGTGGCCTGCAATATGACCCTACCACATGTGCCAAAATATTGACCATGTGAACAATATTACACAATCTTATAATTAAAAAGCAATTATGGGAAGATGGCATTTTGCAGGGCTAGCATTTTGTAGCATCACAGGCAGCAGAGAGAGGGGTCAGCATCGGGATGATCATGTCAGACAGAAGAGGGCACAGTATGCCATGGAAATAACAAAGAGACATCTGACTGCACACAGCTTTATGACATAACTAAGCAGATGCACTACAGTAAAAAGGATGCATACAAAAAGGACCAGACTGTGGTTATACATGCCTAGGCTGGCCACGCTGTTCATCGGACACAGGCAACTCAAATAACAATATACAAGTGGCAAGGCACAGTTATCATCCTTTGCATAGGTGGACAACGACATACAGGGGTGCATGCCTTCCACAGGGAAGTGTGTGAGTGTAAGTGCTGTAGTGCATTTATATGAAGTGTGAGACCTGGTATGGAGGTTAATGTTGAGAAAGGCCAGGGTTAGTGGAAATTTGTGGGATGTGTTGGGGGCTGTAGTGGCATGTGTATGTCTGCAGTGACACAACCTTGGCACTTAGTGCAGTACTGTGACTTGGTCCAGGACATACATAATGCAGAGTTCAGCTTCATGTGCATGCTGCTGCTCATGACAGCTGATTCTGCCAGGAGTTGCACTGGATGTACCATGACCTTGGCTAGATGATGGTGTGCTTCCTAACCTTGGCTGGCATTTTCTAGGAGATGTGCCAGCATGTTGATGGTCATAACCATGGGGATTCCCTCTCCTGACTGTAGGTGCCTTCACAATAGATGTTGATGTAGAAGTGCCAGCATTGTGGGAGTAGGATCTAGCTCATCCATGATAACAATGACAAACATCTATGAATGTAGCAGATGACCAGCTGCAAAGACAGCCCTGGTCCCCTCCAGTATGACCCAGTGAAAACACTGCATGTTCCAAAGTTTGATTTAGTCTATCCAAGGAATCTCACACAGGCCATTCAGTTCTCTAGGTCAGCATGCACAGTGTGGATCACCCTCACTATCTGTGCCATGACTGCAGTGACACTAGCCTCAAAATGGTCTTGCAAATACATCACTTTGCAGCCACTGACAAACCAGCCTCAGGGGGAGAGTAGTAATAAAATCTCTGGCGATGACTATTACCAACCCCCTATGTGAACTGCCATGAACAGTAAGAGCAAATTTAGACATCTGTCTACTGGGGACAGCACACTTCCCTGATCTATATTGTCCTCACCATCCTGTCCTCTCTCGCATGTTTGTGTATCCTTGGCATCTACAGGTTTGTGTATGGGATCCAATGATCACACACAGACTATATGAAATGCATACTTGTACCCCCGACTGTGTCAGCTCATCCCTGACATCATTATCAGAGGTTACAGATCCCCCAGCATCAGACAGGGGCAGTTCCATAGTGCTGCTTTCAGATAAACACTCACCTATGAATACATCAAAGCAAAAAATATCCAGTGCAAGTGTGATCCAGCACCACAACTATACATGCAACTCTTTTCAACTATAAACATGAGAAAAAAAATAATACTCCAGACCCGTATCTTGTGCAGATGATTGTACTCGTTGGATCCCCAACATATCTATAAGCCATAAGTCAGACAGATTTAATGACATTTAGCGAGATTATGAGGTAATAAGGACTTGCAGCTTTTGATACAATGAAATAGAACTATATACCTGGGGCATCTGTGGTTGAAATTTTCTAGGGCCATTCCAGATCTGTCCCTAAATGCTGCACTGCACTGTGGGACTGTCATGGTTTTATGGTCGTTAAGTGAGGCCAGAAGTTCCTCTCTCTCTCCATAAGGAGTGGCTCAGTTGACATCCCACCACCTGTTATCTGATGTTATTGTGCCAGGACTTCTGCTCCATGAGTGGCAGCATGGATCATATCTGTGGCACTGCATTGCACCATGTTAGTTGCAATCCTTACCACTCACAGCATTAACATTGCTGGCAACTTCATCCTAGGCATGGTCACAGAAGGTCTGGTGGTGAAGTGGACAGCAATTAGCCATTGCTCAGGGAGATGTAGGGCCTCCAGTACCTCTTCATTTTTAGCATCTGGAAACTTGGGTTTTAAGGTGAATATGGAAACACTAGCATATGCAGTACTTTTCTTTGAGCCTTGTTTTTAGGCAGAACTCTGCATGGGAAACAGTGGAATAGCAGGCCTGTTCCTGCATTGGCCTTAATAATCTTCACACCACTACTACTTTCCTACTAGACAATGCTTGGCTGACAGTTGGATATCTGTATCCACTATCTTTAAGAAAATGTCAGACATGTATCTGCACTGAGCATATATTCTCAACAAAACAAGCACATAACTGCAACTGGACAACAACTGACCATTACAATAGCAATGTTAAAATGTGGTGGCTAATGACACATATGTGTAAGGCATAGAATACTACAATACATACTGAATATTAATCAATATAAGCTCAGGGGTGTATGTACCATCTACTTTAACAATCCTGCAGGCTACTACATTAAATACACTTGCTATGTACCCATCAATATACTTCTGGACAGCACATGTAGAAGTCCTGACAAACTGGCATCTCGTATAGGCCCTAAAGTAAAGATCAGTCAAAATTTACCACTGAACAAAGAAATGGATGTGTAAAAAGTAGCACATGCCTTACATAAGTGGATATCTTGTTGAAAAAGTCCTTCTATATTACACAGCTTATAAATAAAGGGATTGTGTCAAAACCTTGGGATGTCATTGTCCTCTTTTACTTAACCCTCATTAGGCCAATCATTGAATATAATGCCCCCAGTCATGTATGTGTTCAGACACATGCAACAACTGGAATGTCCACAGAGGTATCATACTAAAAGGATGCAAGGCCTAAACAACATATCCTACATGGACTGACTCAAAGCCCTGTCACTGTACTCAGTATCCTACATATTGCTAAGAGGTGACCTGTGTCTGATGTATACAAGGTTTTCTCTGACCAAATCCTGATGGATTTACTGCACATCATCAAGTCAAATGCCATCAGAAATACTCTGTCTAGGAATCAAAACCTCTTCTGCAATATCAACAGAATGGTTTACAGGGACAAGTATATCTCACTGAGGATACTGTTTTTCGGGAACAGACTCTCCATCCACATAAAACAAAGTTCTTCCCTATCCATATTCAAACACAAATTGGATCTATGGATGGGAAACAGGAAATTTACTCCAGGACTAAACCCTGTACTACATGTACATAAGCACCTCCTAACTGATTTATCCCATGCATAGGTCCTCTGAAATTATCTATGGTATGATCCCAGCTATTCTCATTAGAAGTAATATATAATTACTGACCATGGGATGGGTATGGCCAGTCTCTAACCAAATAGGATAGGTTATTCTGAACATGAAAAAGTAAATTGGCTAGGCTTAAAATGGCTCTCTAGGGCAGCTATCCTAGTACTTACCTATGAATCTACGCACCTATAAAATAAACATTTATATAAAAGTACCTTGAGCAGGATTCAAACTCTGGTTATATATAGAAGTTTTCTTCTCTAACACTTTGAGGTTCACTCTTTCTTGTCATGCTTATATCATGTAGATTTACCCCCTAGATATGATGATTATGCTAGTTAGGGCTCATCATATTATTGTTTCTGAATCCCTCAGTTTGAGCAATGAGCAAACCTGATAGGCATCATAGTAATTTTTACATGATGCTGTGCACACACCTGAGCATAAGTGGGCAGCTCTGCACATGCTTAGACAGACAGATAGACAGTTATTTTAGGGCTACAGAATTGTCATTGTCTTGTATTTGCCAAAGTGACCATTCACTTAATGAAGAGACAAATAAATGGAAGCTACATGTAAGTCTGACAGTTCATTGCAACTTCAATCCATTGAACGGCAATTGACAATGCAAAATTTAATAATCATCAGCCAATCAAAAAAACTCAAAAGATGAACATAACCTTCTCTTTTGAAGGGTGGCAAGCCTCCCTGCACCCCCTTCTTCCCCTGCTAGTTTTACACACACACACACACACACACACACACACACACACATATATATATATATATATATATGTGTGTGTGTGTGTGTGTGTGTGTGTGTGTGTGTGTGTGTGTGTGTGTGTGTGTGTGTGTGTGTGTGTGTGTGTGTGTGTGTGTGTGTGTGTGTGTGTATATATATATATATATATATATATATATATATATATATATATATATATATATATATATAAAATTTCAAGATTGCAGTACAGTGGGAAAGGGTAAATTCCCTGATCCCCCTTACCGCAATCTTTCACAGAACAACTGTAGGCACTTTCGATGAGCTGATTTTTTATTAGCTGTGCTGGCAGTTTTCCTGGTTCAACAAGTTGATGTTCAACAACTTGTAGCTAAGCCATGTGTATATATCGATATATATCAATAGGTAAAGAAATAAAGGCTTCTGAAATCCATGATCAATTAATGCTTTGCAAAGTGTATTCTGCTGAAATGTATAACTAGTAACAATAGTTAGAATGTAGCTTTTATTTCATTTGCATTTCTCTCCTAAAATCCTCTTTGTCACTATCTTTTCCTTGGGTTCCTATTATATGATCGAAGACCCATTCTTTCGAATGCTTCTTGATCGAACATGAAAGCATGAAATGGCAAAATACTGAAATGGCATATAAGCGATTTCTTTCCCTGGGAAAGAAATCACTTGGCTGCCTCCATAACTTTGCTGTTTTTGTCACTGTAGTGCGATCTTGGAGTTGATATATTTAAGTAGGGGGGTGTGGGGGTGAAGCCCCCCACTTTATGTAATGGTTTAAAGTTTTTTTTTCTTTTTCTTTTGTGGAACAGAAATTTTTTTACCTTGGAAAAAAATCACTGTTCTAAGTGTTTGGGATTGTAAGCTTTCGTTTACATTGGGTCGCTAAATCAGCATTCGCTTTTTTAAGCGTTCGCTGATTTAATATAGACCCTTTTCCTCGTTCATACATTTGTTTGGCTTATTTTTTTGTTTCTCTGTATTTGTTTTACTGTTTTATTCAGCAGCACAGTAACCTGCAACTGACCACAAGTAAAGCCTGCTCACCCCCAAAGGTGGCTGCAGCAGTGCCACTATTGCCAACAGCTGAAGGACCCAACACGTCTGGATCCCAGCCTGTCACAGTTTCCACCACACCTCCTGCTCTACCTACACCTCACAAGTCAGGTACTTGCCAGCAGCAGTGTGTGTAGAGCTGACACTGCTGTCACCCTTTAGCAACTGGCAGTCATGGTGGGGGATATCACTAACAGGTGGTTGGATGCCCACATCAACCACATAGAAACCGTACTCCAGAAATTCATTGAGCTGCATCCCTGCCCAGCACTGTCTCCATCATTTGAGCCAGGACCCAATGGTGACAGTCTCCAGGATGACAAGTAATATTCCACTGTATCTCAGCTAGCATAGACTGCATGTGCAAATGCCCAATCTGATCTCCCAATCAGGTGTTCCTCTCCCTTTTGTGTTCACAACTACCCCTGATGGTTTAACAATCCTCTCCTTGCCATTGTCATCCCTCTGTTTGACTGATGCCTCCTTCAGCAGTGTCCACCATCCCTCACTGTGTTACCCCACATCTGTTAGTTTTGTCCATCTTTCCTTGCTACTTATCCTAGTCTTCTTACCTTCCTCTTACTTCTCCTCGTTCGTTCCCCAACTTTTCCTTCTCTTAAGAAAAGAGATGGGCATTTGTCCCCCAAAAAAGGTTCACTGCCCCTTCCCCACCTCCATTCTGGTCATTCTTATTTGCTCACTTTGTGCTCTACCCTGTGTTTGCTTCTCCTTTTCATCTCTGTCCTGTACTCTCATTTCCAGTCTTTAGTCAAAAATAAACACAACACACACAAATGCAAATGGTCATTTGTTGCATGATTTGTCACTGAAATTACCCTCAATACCCATATATAACCAATGAGAAATGACACTTCTCATTGTATGGCAAAAATGAAATTCAATGTGTGTCATGAGCTACAGATATTGTTGTAGGCCGTAAAAATTAGCTTTGTGCTGTTGAGCAGCAGTTGTCAAATATGAAATGGAGTAAAGCTAATGCATTTATTCTGAGTACTGCCATGACTCAACTTGTTAATTATCTGCTTTAAATAATGTTAATGCACAAGGTAGGATGTTCCAGTCCCCTCGTGGGTATATAATTATTTTACTTTTCTGCCTCCATTCTGTCCATCTGTAACATTCCCCTGATACATGTTTGCCTTACCCCTTCAATATGACTTCTGCACAGGATCAGCTTGTTAATGCTATGTTTAAGAGAGTAACACTGCAGAGAATCCTGGTTCAATTCAAGACCTGTCTTTTGATTTCTGTTCCAATCTGCTCTTGTGTAGAATTCCCATTATATGTGTTTCCCTGGCCCCTTCAGCATGACTTCTGGAATGACTCAACTTGTTAATGCTGTACGTAAGAGAACATCACTGAACAGCAGAATGGGCGAAAGTCCCTTGGTGATGGTATTTTATTTTTCATTACTTTTACATTATATTACAGGTACAATGGTGAAATAACAATGCGATGATGTCAAGAGGAGTGTAGGTCTGTACATCATATTACTTTACTGTATCACCTCTAGCCTGAGTTTCACATTGTCCATGTTCAGGTGTTTCAGTTGGATATCTATGTGTATGTGCTATACATCTTCCTCTATTTTACTTGGTATCCCGGCTACGTTCACCACCTCCTTTTGCAGTCTTCTGCAAGTTTTTGTTGTTTATGTTACCATCCTTGCACCTCTACACCAGCCTTTGGCAACCACAGCTTTACTTTGGACCGTAAGATATATTTCTGCATATTTTTTTGCCTTGAGTCACAAGAACAATTCAGTACCTTAGTGTTATCATCTGAGCACATGGTTTCTCAACAGCTCAGGAAATGCTCCTGCACAGTCAATGTTTACAACGGCTGGTTGTACTTTACACAGGCCATAAGCTGCTTTAACATGATCTTCCTGTTGGTCCCTACTGTGGCCGCCAAGAGGAGCCACTCATTGCACACACTTCCTGACCACATGCATTCAAAATGATCCTAAGGGCTCATCGCACATCCAAGTAAACAGCGTGACTTGGCCATGAGCATGGACATTGTGTTTCAGAATCTCCAGGACCATATCCTTCTTTCTCTGTCTTTCTGTTTTCCAGATTTTTCAGAATTAGCCATCTCTCTCCATTCAAATATATTGCTATACAATAATTTACTAGTGAAGATCTGAAAGTACTCTTTCTTCTAATTATTTTGTCCATCTGTCATGCTGTTTTGCTTCTACCTCAGAATAAGCTTTTACTGGAAGAAAAGACATTGGAGTGGTTTCAGATAGTGATTTTCTGCAGTTTTCATCATTTGCTTCATTTTTTTTGTAAGTGTCATTTGCCAATATATTAACAGAAGGTCCAAAATCTATCAACATTTTCAGTTCAAGATTCATTACCTATATTACTACAGCTGGCCTCTGTGCTGCTTTTACTTCATTCTTTGTATGTATACAATTATGTTTACCTTCCACAATATTACTGATTTGTATGTCATTCTGACTGCAGCTTGAAGTATTATGTATGTAAAGCACTCTATAATGTCTTTTTGATTTTCATTGTCTGTCCTATGCCTTTTCTCTGTATTGTGTTCTGCCATTTCTAGTATGGATACACCCTTATACGCTATACAGATGATTTTCCTTTTGCTGAGCATTGTATTCTGTAAAGCAGTTCTCCAACACTGTGCCTTCATTGAGACCTATTCATTTCTTTTATCTGCTGAATTCACACACACAGCTTTTATTGCACAGATTTATGTTTCCTTATTATTTACACCTCCAGACATATTTCAGACTGTATTTTGTGGCAATACCTTTTGTTTTACATCCTTCTATTTTCTTGGATTGTATCTCTGACATTTCCAGTGGCCCTGGAAAATCAAGTATTTTTGTAGAGTTATATCTGGTTCTGACAATGCATTTATTCTCATTCTTTAAGAGATGCAAAAGTATCCATGTCTTTATCTTCTTATCTATGTTTGAAAATCCATCAGGTATAGTATATATGCAGCTTCATTCTCTTCTTGTGCTCCACTCCTGACCTTATCCACTTTAAGTTTTAAATTCGTCTTAGGTTCATATGATCACAGGACGTTTCTAGGCTAAGGGCCCCAGGGCCCTTACAAGCCTAGCCAAGCTCAACCCATGTTCCCAAGGGTATCTGGTCCAAGCAGACACTAAAGTTAGCACCTACTGCCCCTGTCCAAGAGGGACACAAGTGGAACCCCCAGGGAGAATTTCAGGTTACCCATCCAGTCATCCAAATTAAGCTTAAATAGGACCAGTGAGGAGCTTTGTTTAAAATGAATAGGAAGCTTGTTCCAAAAGTAGCTGGCTTATGGTGGCCAAACGTTTATAGCTTTTCTTGTATATTATCAGTTTCTCATTGTTTTCTGACATGACTACATATATTCAGTATACTTTATGTCCTGCCACATGGAACAATATGGCATTCAGTCTCTCATCTGTGATTATATTTTGGGTTGAGGCATAGTTGTAGTAACCTGCAACCCATGGAAGTATATGATGTTATTTATTATTAATCCTGCAGGATGGGTACAGCTAAAGAACAGGCATATCTAAAGACATTTTGCTCTAGTTACTTTTTGGTTAACTAAGAATTGATTACCTTTGTCTCAGCTCTTTTACTTCTGTATTACACCCCTTACTCCTAGTGCTTTATTTGTACTCTGGTTAGTTACAGTTTAGTCCTCTGTCTGCAGGACCTGCATAATATGTACATTTTACTTTAATATAATAGGATCATAGGTATTTACAAGGCAAGTGGTCCAACAGACCATTAAGGAGCTTATCCTAATTTCCCAAATCTGGTCAAGTGACCTGTTCAAAGTCACACAATGGGCAAATAGAGGCTTAGGGAATCAAACTTTGGGCTACAGGAAGCAGCTCGTTAATATCTCATAACATTAATATTTTTCAATAACTACCAGACAAAATGCTACTATGAGAAGTAAGATTTGAACCCATGTGTCCATCTGGAGACCAGAATACTCTGAGTGAAGGATTTTACCACTAAGTGTGACACCTTAGACACTATGCCATCTTAACAGATAATAAACTAGATTTTCATAAACCAGACTTTTTATTTATTATTACCCTTTTAAAATCATCAGAATGCCACTTATTTTAATATTTTTAATATCATTTTTTCATCACTTGTTTTATTGCTGTCATGCCTAGAGCTGAGTTCTATCTCTTGTACACACACTGCTTTGACAAAGTGGAACAGAATGCATCTCATAGATACGAGAGTAAAGCAACACAATAGGGATACAATATCAAAAGCTATGATATGCATTTCTCATACTGAAATAACACAACTGAAGCCATAGATAATTCTAAACAGCACTGCTTATTTTAGAAAAGTTGTGCAACTGCCATACTGATGCAAAATGCCAAAATGTCAAAAGTTAAAATTGTCTCAGTCAAACAGCAGTCTGAATTCCAAGCACAGAATATAGAAGCAGGACTCAACCAATATTTAATTACATAGAAATGAAGTTTGTGCGCAATTCATGTTGACTTTATGTAGCAACATAGTTCCCGCAAAATAAGTAGACCAAAAAGTGGTCTGCTGTCCAAAGGACTGATCAGTAAAAGCACCAAGTCTATCCAGCAAGGAAAATCAAATTTCCAAGGCCACTAGTATAACGTCCTTCAAGAAGTAACTCCATTCAGATGCTCAGTGTTAGGGAAGAGGCATGATAGTGCTGGTCACTCTTCCATACTACTGTAGCACTAAATTTTGCTTGGAAGATGGAGTTGGTGACCTTTTCATTTAGGAGTAGTATATGTATACACAGCCTACTAGGCAAAGGTCAGTTGCCTGTCAGGTGCCAGGATTTACCAAATAACACAAGTTACCGGCAGCACACGTACACATATGACATACTCATTGTACATGGGGGGGGGGGGGCTGAAAGTGACTTGAGACATTACTTCCTGAACTATATGAAGGCAGACATGATGGAGCTCTTGGAATACGTGTCTGAGTCAGGTATGAATCCAGCCTCGAGCAGTATTCTACTATCATCATGAATGATGCTACAGCATGAACAAAAGGTAATTGTCTTCAACAACTGGTCTACATTTAAAAAAAAGCAACTTGCTTAGATTCTCGTGTCATTCTAAGGGGGTACAACATTTATCAATCTGGGAAGAGACTCCAAACTGCTTTGCCATGGATGGCTCACACCACTCCCATACAGCTTCTATAAATTGGCTAAAACTTTGCCCCCCCCACCTTATATTGCTTTTTAGGCAAGATCAGTCTATTAAAGCTTCCAATATAACTAAAACATGCTAGCAGCCTTGACAGAAATCTCCACAGCTGCAAGCATTGCTTACCCTGAAAAACATAGATAAATGCATTGTCGCAGAGACTTGGTTCAAACCAGTGAAAGCACCCTGTCAGTGGAAGGCTTCAGTGCCTATCATTCATACAGGCCCACAGTATTAGAAGCACTAATGGTGGCAGTATCTCTATATTCTTAAATAAAATCTCACCTCCAGGGTAGTTAGACAAGATAATGACTTGGAGTTCCTCCATATCCACCCTACTATAAACAACACCCCATATCACATTATAGTAAACTATAGGACTAAATCCCTCTCTGTCCATACCTCTGACTTAACCAGTATAGAGTCCATATGCAATAAGCCAAGCACCATTCTCCTAGGAGACTATCACTATTACAACGTAAACTGGGATACTTATAAGTCCTCAAACATGTATTTGCATGGATTTCTGGACTTCATAAATACAAATTCCCTGGACTAGTTAGTCTTCATCCAACCAGGGAAGATGAAATCCTGGACCTGGCCCATACCAATATGGGTCAGCTCTGCTCCCCCGCTATTATAACTTCCTCCCTTGTCAAATTTGACTACAAGTCAGTCACATGTACCTTAAGACTGAAACCTTAACAGGAAATTAGGGTAGGTGGCTCTACCTACTCCAAAATAATGATGAATTCAACACTAGGCAACCTGGGCAGCTGCCTAGGGCCTGTGCTGGCTGGTGGAGGCCTGGATTTACTATAAAATAAAAAAAAATAATCTTCCATAAATAAAAAGTCCCCAGAAAACAGAGCAAGCATTAGGATCTTCCAGGAACTTCAGTAAGCCCAAGAATCCTTAGCATTAGAACAAAAACAATGTCTTAACATCATCTTTAGAAACTGTGGGAGATTTAAGTGGAAGATGGCAATGCCTATGGTAATGGGGGATGTACACAGCAACATCAAGCACAGACCGACTGTAATGAGAGATATGCATGCAAGAGCAAAAAAAGCACAGAGTATTGATCCAATGAGTACAAACCTGTGTGTGTGTCAGTTAGAGGCTCTGTCCAGATAAGTGACATTGCTCAAACCTTGGATCTTAATAATTAATGGAAGGCAGTTGCCTTAAACCACCAGACTAAGTGCCAGGTCTCCTTTAATTTTATTTATTTATTTATTTTAGTTTTTGTAAATCACTGAGAATTACAGTCTGTCAATGTCAATCATAGAGATTCAGAGTTGTGGTGTTCAGCATCAGTGGTGTAACAGGTAGCACACTTGCTTTTGGTGTAGAAGGATGTGGGTTCTCTTCCCACACCATGTAGATCGATATGGAGAGGTGGGGTGATACACTCCTAAGTGTTTCCTCCTTTGGATGAGATGCCTAGCAGCTATGAACCTGTTGTCAGTTTGCCAGCCATTCCCTGTTGCATATCACCAGCACACCAATTTATTTTTTTTAATGTTACACAGATAATTTATTCTTCAAGGGCATCAGTCACTAAATTTGTAGATGAAACAATAAAATGCAAAGTTATTTGTCAGCAGCAACTGCTTCATTAGGTACAGTTATTTTTAATGTGGAATTATTCAGAGCACTTTTACTAATACAGAGAGTGTGCATATTTACTGATATTGGTGGATTATAATGACAGTAGTTTGAATGACATTTTATGGTTGAAATATTCTAAAATTAGAAGTTTTGTCATTACTGGTTTACACATTTTGTTACATTGCTAACTAGAAAAATGTTCAAAACTACAAATTTAAAACACAATCTAACAAGTGTTGCTGTATTAAACAAGGACTACAATTTAATACAATCAGAAAGGTGAATCAAAGAACAGATGCATGTATGCATGGTCCTAAAATGTATACAGGAAGGCCATGGTTTGAAAACAGCCCAAATGTACTCTTAATACATCACTGGCCAAATACAATTTCAATGAATAAGTTTTAAGGGCAGTGAAGTTTACTGTTGGTCATGCTAAGTCTGTTTTGATTGTGAGATTGTATTTTTTTGTTAGCAAATGACTATCAGTGTTTGTGTTATAAAATTTGAAATAAAAGTTTTAAATTAAATCTAAATAGCTGTAATCAATGTGGAAGTAAATAAATACTATGCACATTCACAGGTTTGAACAGTGTTTATGGTAACTGGGGAGAAATAGCCAAGTATTTGGCACTAGAATGACTGTGGGGGGCTTGATCCATCATCCTGCCTAGGGCCCCATTTTGCCATGATCTGGCTCTGCTCCAAAAGACCTGACAATAGTGGTATACACCAGGATTCAGTCCTCTTAGGCTTTGTTGTACTTCTCTGCTTTTTGTGCATTCATCTGTTTGCATTTTTTTTTAGTTTGTTCTGGGACCTTAGTCTTGTAGCTTCATTTATAAGTTGTGTGAAGATTGTGTATTACTGCAGGTTTTATCATTGTTTATAAATTATACAGTACTTCTATTTCCATACATAGCATTATATGTAAAAGGTAGTTTTATTATATTTTGAAACCAGTTTGGACAATTTTTTGGCTTCTTTCACAGTTGTGGCAGGAGTATGATCTGCTGCCAGATTTGAGCCTAATTTAGTCATTTACTACAGTGTTACTGGTAAATTTCTGCAAGGTCTGGGGCCTTAGTTTGTGGTAGGTTTGCAGCAGTAGAAGTACTGTGAATTGTGCTCCAGGATTTGCACTTCAGTACTTTTTATAGCTGTATATATCTGCTTAAAGTTGCATTACGGTGTCTTTCTACCTTGCTACCATTTTTCTCCTGTCCTTTGAGTCTGTTCCACCCCCACTGAGATATTAAGCTAAAAGTTTCTGAAATTCTAACCATAAGACTAGAGCTCCAGTTTGAAATTTTTCTTCAACCCACCCACCCTTTTGTTGTTATGGTGTTTTTAAAAGGCTGTGTTTTGGGCTCCCACTCCTTATGGTTATACGACTTCCAAAGTCCCTCCCCTTTCCTTGCTATTGTCTGTTGTTTAACCTGTTTGAGTACTTTCCTGCCCAACTTTTTCAATATAGCCATAATACTAAGTGCCCATCCAGTAAATCAATATTGGACTTGAGTAAACCTCCCTTACTACAAATTGTCTCCCATCTTTCCAGAGCTCACATCTACTTTTTGCCCTTACCACACTCTGAGGGGGTCCTGAGTTAATCCTACCCATACCTGGCAGATACAAAATTTATTTTACTGTTCTGCACTTCAGTTAACTGTTTAGAGTGCTACTGCTTTATTTTTGCTTTATATGTTGATTTTGCCTTTAAATTATTCTAAAAGTCCCTAATGCATGAAATTGACTTGCCTATGTAGTTTAAGTTTTGTTATAGCATTACACTCAAGCAATATTTCTTGGTGTTATTACATCAGTAATTTAGCAGTGCCCTGTACAGACACAAACTGGGTAGACAAAAACTTCCCTTTGAGCTGAAACCTGTAAATGAGCATTGCTAAAACAAAACCATTGTGTGGAGACAAGCTTAGAGCACCTAGTTTGCACATTAAACTGCATTGCTATAAAATCTTAGCACAATCTAACCTAGTGCAATGCCAAACCCCAGAAACCACCCATGGAGACCACTGTATCAGTCCATAATCTACAGGAGACCACCCAAATACAGGTCCTGGACAACATGTGCATGCAATTTCCAAATGTCTCTGTAGCCAGCTTGGTAGATATGGGCATCCCAAGACAATTGTCTCATTTATTTTATTTATTTATTTTATTTTATTTTACATTTGCTGACTGGGTTAGTCCAGGTGGGTCAGAGCCCTTTTTCAGTGGAAACCCAGGGAGAAAAGCTCTACAAAAAACAACAGACACTTGATTATCTAACTAAAGTAACATAGTGCATAGTTCTGTAAACAATAGTTTCCCAACAGAAAAAAATTAAGCTTAGTTTAACGAGTGACATTATATTTACGTATTAGCATAGTACCTCTAGTACAGTCACAATGTACAAAGGATACAATTAGAATATTTACATTCATCACTTTGTGTTTTGCAGAGACATAGAAAAGGCACAAGAATTATTATTTGAGTTGTTGTTATTGTATCTTCTGGCTTTTCCCGGTTAGGGTTCACCACAGCAGAGTCTATAGTAAAAATAAGCAGGAGCATGGTGGAGAGGCGCTATGAAGGAGTATTGTACAGAAATATAATTGTGGAGAAAGGAAGTTAGGTGACACAGGAGTGCAGGGGGGGGGGGGGTTGGGAGGGAGGAGCCAGGTCAATCAGGGGGATAGTTACACTGACATACTTTTGTATTGCTTAGGTGTTTTTTTTACTGCATTTTTGAACTGGTGTTTAGGCTTAGTTTTTCGAATGTATAATGGAAGTTTATTCCAGCTGTTTGCTGGGGAATATCTGTAGAGGTTCTTGCCAGTGTTAAGCTTTCGCTTTGTATATAGAAAGGAGATGTTGTTCTGAGCTCCAAAGAGTTATATGTGGGTTGTAGGGGGAGACGATAGAGTTAATGCTGGGACTGAAAGAGGGCTGGTGTAAAATAGAGTGAATTATCTGAAGCTGAGAGAGTAAAAGGTTGTTAGGAAGCTCTAACCAGTTTAGTTTCCTGAGTGCTAAGCAGTGATGAGAATAGTATGGGTGTTCGACAGCAAACTTGGCCACCTTATTGTAAGTGGATTCCAGTTTAGAGAGAAGTGTGGTTTGTAAGATGGTGAGGATTTGAGAGACGTATGGTAGGGCTGGTAGTAGGTAGGCATGGGATAAGTCTGTCTTGGCTTTACTGGATAAAAAGTTTTTATTCCTGTAGAGGAGTTGAAGTTGTTGGTGTTCTGTTTAATGTTACTGCATACATGTAGGTCAGATTTCAACTGGTCATCGATAATGACCCCAAGTAATTTGGTATGAGTTTGTGATGGGTGTGTTATTGAGGGAAGTGATAGAAAAAGATGATTCATAGTTTTTGGAATGAAGAGCAAGAATTTAGTCTTCTTAGGGTTTAGGATTAGCTGTTTCATGTTAAGCCAGTTTTCAATAGAATGAAAGGAGTTCGGAGTTGTTGTATGTAGATCTGGGAGGGTATCGGCTATGGTGATGACTGTGGAGTCATCAGCATATTGTACCAGGGATGACTGTGGTGTGGATATGGATAACTGGTTGGTGATATGTTAAAGAGTAGAGGGCCCAAAATTGAACCTTTGGGGACCCTCATCTTTATGAGAAGTTTAGGGGAGATAGCAGAAAGCCATTTAGCTGATTGGAGATGATTGTTGAGGTAGCTAGAGAACCACAAGATAGTAGAGGTAGATAGGTGGAGTTCAGAGAGTTTGTTTAAGAGGAGGGGGTGAGATACGGTGTGAAAAGCTTTTGAGAGGTCAGGAAAGAGGCACGATACAAGTTTGTTCTGGTCTCTGGCTTGTGAGATGGTGTTGATGAAGCAAATGAGGGTTGGTTTGGTATTGCATCCTGGGCGAAAGCCATGATAGGTGGGGTGATTAGCTTCTCTTGTATGAGGTATTCTAGGACTTGTTTGTGTACACATTTCTCCAAGATTTTTGAGAGGGGTGATAGGATTGCTATGGTACAAAAAGTTGGGCACTTCAATAGAGCTGCTTCCTTTACAGATAGGTAAGGTGTAGAATTTTTTCCAAATTGCTGGGACTTCAGCATCAGTAATGGATCGGTTGGTGAGAACAGAGATGGGTAGAGCAAGGGAGACCATCTGTTAGGGGGGACAAGGTTTAAGTTTAAGAAGGAGGGATTTAATGTAGTTGGTGGATACAGTTTTTAGGGAGAAGTGTGAGAAGGAGTTAGAGGGTTTAAGAGGGTTTTTGGGTGGGGCATTGTCAGTATTGGTATTAGGATGGTTGGTTAGTTTGCTAATGGAGTCTATGAAATAGGTGTTAAAGTTAGTTGCAATCTGAATAGGAGTGCTTGAAGGATTAGGTTGGGGAGAGGAGGTGTTGCCAGGATGGAGGATTTAGTTACCTGTATGCCAGAACTTCTTTGGGTTATTAAGGTGTAACGTAGGAGGGTTAGTATATTTAGTTTCTCTTATTACTGGTGATGGCTTTTTTAGTGAGGTTGCATAGGTGCCTGTACCATTGGAAGTGGGAGAGGAGTTTAGTTTTAGTCCAGAGCTTCCAGGTTTTATCTCTCTGAGGCATCAGGGAGTGGGTGGAGTTTGTTAACCTAGGGGATATGGCTGCTTTTATTCTTGCATTATGTATGGGGCTAGGGAGATGAGGATGTTTAGGAATATTTTGTTAAATTCCAGCACAGCTTCATTAAGGGTTAGGTGTCTGAGGAATGACTAGTTGATAGCCGAGAGCTGGCTGTTTAGTATGCTAGAGTCAAAGTTTGTCAATTAGCGACATGCTTTGATATTATGGGGTTTACACATATGAGGATTGAAATGGAGGACTTTAATTGGGCAGTGGTCACTAAGGGTATCGGGCAAGGTTTCAGGGAAGTGATATTTCTGGCGGTGAGATACAAGAATCCAGTCAAGGATAGATGACTGATTAGAAGGTTTAGACGTATAAGCAGGTTTAGATATTAGCTGGGTGAAACCATGTAAGTTAATGGAGGATGAGGGGATTCAGAGGCGAGAGATAACCAGTTTATGTTGATATCACCCATGAGTATGGCTTCAATGGGGAGACTATTGCAGAGTGAGGAAAGAATATTTTCCAGTACTTCGATGTTGTCACCAGGTGGAATGCTGACTGCAGCTACATTAAATGAAGTATCGGTGTTTAGTTTACAGTTTGCAATATAAGAAGTTCTGCTGGAGAGGTAGGAGGGGAGAGGATAGTTAGAGGAGTTAGAGTAAGGTGGTTAGCAAACATGATGGCTACTCCACCTCCTTTTTTCATGGTTCTATCTAGTCTCGGGATGTTATAGCCAGGGGAAAGGATATCTTTGTCAGGTATATGGGGTTTTAACCATATTTTGCAGAGGGCAGTGATGTCAGGAGAGTGTTGAGATATCCAGGAGTAGAATTCAGTAGTTTTGTTTATTATGCTTCTCATGTTAATGGAATATAGTGAGATGTGTTTTGGTCAGATATTAGGGTGGGGATGGGTGGATTGAGTGGAGGTGGTATCACATGGGGAGGGGAGGCCAGTCCCTGGGTTGGGATGAATGTCACTTGTGAGTAGAAGGGAGAGGAGATTCAGGATAGGATGTGGAATGGGGGTGGCAAGAAGATAGTATTTTGGTTTTCCTTTCGGGGGATGTGGTTTCCAAGTAACTGACTTTATTTTTAGAGGAATTAATTTTTATTTAGTAGATGGTGGTATTGTCATGAATGAAAGAGGAGGTTGTGGGAAGACATTCACAGACAACTATTTAATCCTTAAAAAAAACATGCACAGTATGTGAGAGATGTACATACACCATTTTTCTGGGGGCAAAAGTCTAGCATACAAACAAGGTTGTCAAGAATACACACATTACATCCACCATGCACACAGACCAATCTATGCTGAGACACTAAAAAGCAATCTTCCCAATCCTCAAAGACCTCCTAAGCCTATAATCTATAACACCTATCCAAAGTAATCTCTAAAGCACTCACCAAAAATAACACCAGACACAACACATACTCCTACACCTAGTGGAGACCCAAGAGCAAAATCCATAATGTAAACCAATACATTGCCCAAGACTGTTGTCATAGGGAACACCATTATACGGCAAATAAATGTCTCACTCACCAGACTGTACAAGAAGACGATAATGGTTAGTTGCTTATTTTGAGCAAGGATCCACCAAGTTACGCACACATTCAAGTCACTACACCAATGTGATTCTATCATAGTCCATGTGGGAGTTAATGACCTGAGATGTACTTCCCTGGATTATATGAAGGGAGACATTGTTGTTCTCTGAATATGTGTTTCAGGCATGCATGTTCCTTGCAATGAGCTTCATTTTACCTTCAGCAATGATGATGCCACAGTATGAGCAAAAAATGATGGACTTCAATAATTGGTTTAGTTTCTGGTTTCTTTCCAAAGGGGTTCAACATCTGTCAACATGGGAGGACATGGTTAACAGACCACATTGCTCTGCAAAGGATGGTCTGCACCTGTGTCCCATAGGCTTCCAATTATTGGCTAAAACTTTATCCAATCCCTTCAAGCCTTTTTCAGGCAATCCCAAATTGACATATCTAGCAACACAGCAAATGAAACTCAAAGAAACCTA
Source organism: Protopterus annectens (assembly GCF_019279795.1). NCBI lineage: Eukaryota > Metazoa > Chordata > Ceratodontiformes > Protopteridae > Protopterus > Protopterus annectens. The sequence goes on from NC_056741.1 coordinate 1,493,258,854, forward strand.
AAAGTGCTACTGCTTAATGGTAGAAGCCTAAACAAGAAGCTCTACACTCTACAAGCTCTCCATATTCTGGAGAATGCAGACATCTGTGCCATTACCAAGACATGGTGTAAATCTGCAGAAGGTACTCCAGCAGTGCACAGTTTCAGTGACTTCCACACATATAGACCACCAGCTGCGCAGACAAGGACCTACCTGAAGATATTCATGCTTAATTAAATACCCTATTAATGGGAGACTAATTACCCCTTTACAGACTCTGAAACATACACTGCCTCATGCTCTCAGTTACCATGAATCCTGGACTTTATTATTACAAATTCACTTGACCAGATAGTGTACACACCCAAAAGAGGTTCAGTATGGGAGTGCAATGCACTTTCTCCACCATGTCATGTCCTCACTGGTGAGGTCGGGCTACAAAGCTGTCTCCTTCAAAATAAAAATCAACTTGGTAACCCCAGCAAACTCTTTAACAGAAACTATTCCAAAGCAAACTACACCCTATTAAGCAATAGTTTATTGAAATTCAGTGCCCCTCCCAACCCCGAGTTCACAACAACCTGTGCAGAATTGTTCACAGAGACCTGTATAACCATGTAAATGGCTGTATAAATGCTGCTGTACCTACTAGAACTATGCCCAAAACAAACTCTAAAAACAAACCATGCAATGGTGGAATATTACCTTAATATGGTATATAACAAAAGGGAAAAAAATTATGGCTAAAATTAGGAAGAGCAACTTCCATGATGATAGGACTCTCTAATTAAACTAAACAGTAAATGAAGAGGACTAAGTCCAACGGTTTACCTTTAAAATGTTGAAAATGATATGTTTGAGTGTTCACTTACACTTATCAAAATGCTGAAAACAACACTTTGCGTACACTCACATGTGTGAACCAGTCAGTTTAAGAAAGTCGATACTCAGGAATGTCAGCTTTCACTGAAACTACCTGCACTTCCAGGTTTCTCCTATGAACATTTTGCAAGGGGGCAAGCCCCCCCTGCATCCCGCACACCCTGTGCTACTTATATATACAAACTCCAAGATTGCAGTACAGTGAGTGAAAGGGTACATTTCCCAAACCACCCTAAAGTGCAATCTCCACTCAAAAGGCCGAATTCACAACAGTGAATGGTACTGTGCATCAGCTGTTGTGAATTCAACATTTTTTTTTTGTGCTCCAAATCAAAAGCACCCTATAATACCTAGGAGTGATACTTGCACATGCTGGGCATTTAGGCAATATGTCTTAAAATATCAGTCTTAAACCAGACAATCCTCGTGCATCAGCTACACATACCTCTCAGATATCTCTCTTTGTTAGGAATAGCCCTGATTTTGGCTCAAAATTTTCCTCCGCCTTTAACTTGTTGCCTTTTTTTCAGAATAATTATGGTGATTTTATAAGGAATAATGACGATCATTAGAGTTACACAATTAGTTATTACTTCAAAAAAATGCATGCTAAGCCTGTGCTGGTGGCATGGACGGACAAAAGTCTGACTAGAGATTGAGCAGCATCTCAGGTGCTTAATGGCGTAGGCAGGGAGGATGGGGGCTCAGATCTCATGGGGTGCATGTGCTCGGATACACATTTTTGGGTGAACCTCAGTGGAGGTTAGGAAGTTGTGCACAGGGGATAGGGCTGTGGTTGAATTGCATGCAGCTGCATGGATGATATGCAGTGTAGCCCATCACACACCTTCCCTGGGATGGTATGAGCAACTGCATGATGTGGATTCTTAGGAGAAAAACACTTCTAGGCAGCAGTACGACCCTACTCCCAGAAGCCTTGATCTCCTCACTGGCCTTGATCATGGGCTGGAATTAGTATTAGGGGAGGCTGATCAGGCTCAGTAGATGTGGTGGATGAGGAAATACCCTAGGGCCCACTGCAGGGAGCCAAAAATGCATGCTAATTCATGTATTCTTATTATATCAACTAAGTTTGCAGTGCCAATATTTAAAAATTGACCCTGAATTAGGGCCTTTGTCCATGATTATTTTTGGCTTGGCTCCTGATTCTGGAGATGAGTTAAAGAGCAGTGAAGTCACCTCCTAGGACAGGTCTGCTGTTTATTAATTATATGAGTAACGGCAGGAATTAAACTGATTTATGAAACTGTCGTTCCAAATCTGCCTTCCTTTTTTCAGTAGGCATCACACCTGTTACTATGCCTTAGCTTCTTATGTGTATACTAAGAATTATTTTTTATTTATTTATCCATTGAGAAGTTAATTCACCATTACACCTTTTATTTTAATACTGCAAGTCTTTATGTTGGTTTACTGTATTGTTATACCTGTATAATTCCTACTTGATATAGTTCTGTAACCTGCGAGTTTCTTCATTGATGTAATTTTATAACCTGTACAGGTTCTCTGTCATGTAGTTCTGCACCCAGATATGTCATTGATTTAGTGTTGTTTATTTAATGCCTATTGTTTAAGGTAACTATGTGACAAGTACGTCTATGTTTGATATATTTATGTGACCCACACTGTCATGTTTGATGTAGTCACATGACCCACACTTCTTTTTTATCCAGTCTTGTGACATATTTTATGTAGTCCTCTAACCTCTTAATGTATGAATAGCCCATGTAATTTTTACCTGACTCTGTTGACCAAAAGTCTTCAAGCTCCTGGTTAGATGCCCACCATCTCAAATAGAGTCCATTTAAAAATCGTCCCATTGATATTAATATTATCCTGGCAGAGCAAGCACTATTAACAACCAAAACAAACAACAAAGCAACTCATACAACTTAGAGATAAAGCCTGGAAGTCATGGCTACAAACAAGTCTCAAATATTCCTGCAGCAATATAGGTAATTAAAGGGCCATAGCAAACAATGCATAAAACAGGACAAAAAGGCTTATTATAGCAACACCTAAACTATATCAGTAAACAATCCAAAAAAAAAACTTCTGAAAATGAATAAATACGTTGTTCAACCTTTGAAAATCTATCCAATCCAGCCTATCCCCGATCAAAAACTCCCAAAGCAATGCTTCACAGTTTAACTCACATTTTATAAATACAGTAACCACTCTCCTACAAAATAAAACTACTGCAAATCCACCAATCCCATGTCAATCTCTGAAACCACAACAGACATTCATACTCACTCCAGTATCAACATCTACAATTAAAAAATTCCACCCTTAAGACAACAACATGTGTCACTGACTTCCATCGGAAAAACTCATGCTCACCACATATAGCCTTATATATCCTGCCTCCATACTAATAAACTGCTCCATCCAAGAAAAATATGTCTCCTTGTTATGGAAAAAAATCCTGTATAACACCCCTCCATAAAGGTGGCTCATGACCTGAGCTCACAAACTATAGACTAATCTCAATTTTCTCACTCTTATCCAAAATCTTGGAAAGACATACTCACTCTCAACTTAGTACATATATTAGTTCTCATAACCTCGTCTTTCCCCCGCAACATGATTTCATATCCAATCATAGTGCAACCACTGCCCTTCTACGGTTCACAGATATAAAAAAATCACAATAGAAATTCAGGTCTTCTAACGTCAACCCTATTTCTGGATCTATCCAAGGCATTTGACACAGTCAGTCATGAAATTCTCCTAACTCAATTCTCTTCTTGTGGGCTATCAAGCTCCTCACTTACCTGGTTTCTTAGTAACCTCACTAACAGGTACCAGGCAATGAAATGGCAAGATGATTTCTCCTCTTTCCTTCCTGTAGCCATCTGAGTCCCATAGGGTTCCAAGTAGTGGTCCTAGGACCACTACTGTTTAACTTATTTATCAATGACGCAAAATAAAGGTATACCACTGTTGAATCTGGTAAACGCAACTGTCCCAGAAAGTAATAAATAAAACACTCAAAAGTATAAAGGATGTTATGAAGCGAGCTTTAACAAACTCTAGGATGAAACTGTCACAAAATACAAACGATCCACCAATGTTAAGACTCCACAGGTTTATTGTTCCACTAACAAACTTTGGATAAGCGCTTTCACTACGAATAGCTTCCTCAGATCCTTCTCATAGTAACTAAAATAGGACCACGCATACATATAGCAGGTGAAACAATTAAACAATTAACATCATTATAATTTAAAGAAAAAGTGATATTTTTAAAAAAGCACACAAATTTATCCTAAACACTTTTAAAAAATTGTTAAATAGAATAATTTATCTAGCAGACTTGATAAAAACTATACTTGTAAAATAATATGTATGTATAGGAGCTATACAAAAATAGGTTAAAACAATTATACTCAATGGGTGCAATATATAAATATATATATCTAAACATCTCATATATGCATGCAATCATATATATTATGCATACAAACATATATTATGTATAAGACATAAAAGTCATTTCACATTCCTCCGCTGTCTTAATTTAGGTTTAATGGATGCTATTTCATTGAGCCCAGACCCTTTATCAGCTCTTAACAGAACTATCCATTCACTTTCCTTACTTTCTGTGAGGGTCCTGATATCTCGACCCCTATTACTGGGAATCACAACCTCAAGGATTCTAAACAAAAAACTGTGCGATTCCCCAAATAATGTAATGTGCTTAGCCAATGCATTGTGGCTCGATCTTTTCCTAATGTGATATAAATGCTCACGTATCCTGTCTCTGAAGGTACGATTGCTTTTACCCACATAAAAAGACAGGCATACCTGGCATACTGCTAGGTACACCACATTGATGCTCATACAATCAGCATCTGCATTGGTTCTAAATATAGTTTTTAAATCAGGGTGAAAAAAAGTTGTGTTGGTGTCAATAGAAGAACAAAAATTACAATGGCTACAAGACTTGGTATATCCATCTCTCTTGGGTCCCATTTCAGATTTAGTGGAACATAGTATTCTCTTCAAATTCTTCTTATTCCTGAATAAAAAATGTGGTCTATCACCCACTATCTCTTTCAGGTCACTATCAACCTGCAAGATATCCCAATGCTTTGTAACAATTCCCCTTATCTCTAGATAATCCAAAGAGAAGTGTGTTGTGAATTTAACATATCTATCAAAGTTATTCTCTTTGCTTGTCCCATTAGCACTATGGGGTCCAAAATAGGGTGTAGCTATAGATGAACGTAGTTCATTGGCTTCTGCCAAGTGTACCTTTACTTCATTTGTATTATATCCTCTATCTGTCAACCTTCCCTTTAGGTCATCCATTTCTAACATAAAACCTTCATCAGTGGGATTCAACCTGGATGCTCTGATTGCTTGACCTTTCATAACATTTTTAAAAACAAAAGGTGGGTGCATGCTCGATCTCAGGAGTAAAGAATTGCTATAACAAGCTTTGCGGTATACACCAGTATTTATAAATCCATTAGGCAGTCTCTCAACAAATATATCTAAAAATTCTATTTTATGAGTAGAAAATTGCATTGTGGATTTGAAGCAGTTTGTCAAATTATTCATAATAAGAAACATTGACTCCAGTTCATTTATGGTCCCATTCCAAAGAATAAACAAATCATCGACAAAGCGTCGATAAAAAACAACGTGTTCTCTAAATAGAGTCTCAGAAAAAAGAACATGTTCTTCTCAATGGGCTAGAACCATATTGGCGTAGCTATTGGCACAAGGCGTGCCCATTGCTATGCCATCCAGCTGTCTATATGTGACATCTTTGAACATAAACAGGTTATTCTCCAAAACTAGTTCTAAAAAATGAACTATGAGGTCTATTGATACTATGGTGTAATCACTATGTTCTTTCAAATAATCAGTTATATAAGAAAGTCCCAGGCTGTTGGGAATAACCGTAAATAATGATTGTACATCAAAGGTGGCAAATAAAAATGTATCAGTGCTATCAAATTGCTTGATGTTCTCATATAACTCAACTAGGAACTGTTTTGAATCCTTTAGTATGAATTTGACCTAAATACAGCAGCCAAAAAGGCCACCATAGTACAATACGCTGATGACACCATTCTAATATGTTTTGCTAGGACACTACCCGTGCTCCAAACATTGGCCCAGAAATCCTTCTTCTCAATAGAAGCTTAGTTTGACAACTCACAACGTCTCCTGAATCCAAGAAAAACTGCACTACTACTGTTCACCTCCAACTCTCTCACCTCCCCATTCTTCACTCCTTCATTCAAACTTAAGTTACTAAGAGATCTCAGCTCTCAGCTAACAAGTTATTACTCTCCATAAGTAAACCCAACAACAATGCACAATGCTGCCTGTATTTATACTGCATTGCTAAAAGCTGGAATACCAACCCACTCCATTTAAAAACAATCTGCAACCTGAAACACCTAAACTGCCAATTGAAGCAGCACCTGGTAGATAAATGGGTCTGTACCTGCACCACTACTGGTTAAAATGGTACTGATATGGCTATATGAATGTCTCTGCTGCACAAAACTTAATGTACTGTTGTCACAACTATAACTTCCGCTGTCATCTCATTCTTTTTATCTTTTTTATTTATTGTGCCTCCTCCACTCCTTCCTTTCTTTGGGCTGCTCTAACTCTTTATGTTAGTAACAAATATTTTTTATAAAAAAAAAACTGACAAACTAGTCATACTGATGATATTGCACTGCATACACCTGCCTGTATTTAAAAAAAAAAAAAAATATATATATATATATATATATATATATATATATATATATATACATATGTGTGTGTGTGTGTGTGTGTATATATGTGTGTACTCATATAAATCCCATGTAACAATTTTGTTTAAATAAATTGCTTGTAAATTATGTAATTTATGTCAAGGATGTCTGAATAATGGAGCTGTTGCTCAGGAATGAGACTGACTGTAAATGTTCATGATGCCTGTATACTAGTGATTTTCTTCCCGGGCCTCCACTGATAAAGGGCACTGCTTAGTTAAACTTTCCTGGTAAACAAATGCCAGTAAATAAAATAAATAAATAAATGTCTAACTAATTCCTCTAAATGGTCAGGTATGAGTGCTCTATTTGCATATCTGGAAATCATTGAGCTATAGAAATGTAAAAACCAAAGTCCAATAAGTGGTATATTTATATAATTTTATTTTTTTACTTGTTTTTTTTTTTTAATCCATGTAAATCCAATAGGCACAGTAACATTTTTTCAGGGGCAAATCAAAACATTTGTGTAGTTAGAAGATTTACCCTTATTCACATTGCAGATAGCTGGAAACTGAGGGACTCTCCTGTTAAACTGATGAGCATATTGACTTAGAATGCATTCATTCCCCCATGAACATCTACAGACAATGTCTTGTCTTCAGTCATTGTTGCTGTTCCTCATCTAGACTGCCAAAGCAACTCATTTCTCCTCCTCCATACCTCCCCAAAAGGCAGACTAGCAGTTTATTCCCTCTGGCCTACCATTCTCGGTGTGATTAATGTCACTGGTGATGCAGGTTAGCTCATTGTAGCTCTGTCAAAGGTCAGTTCTGAGAATTACATGTTTCATGCATTACTGTAAAGTCTACATTTTCTGCCTGAGGTAGTTATGAGACCCACACGTTCCTTCTTTTGGATAGTTACATCATACATTTCCCCTTTCTAACATGAATAGCCCGTAGCTAATGCTCTACCTGATAGTTGTGTTAACTTCACATTTGATGAACTGTGTAACACATACATTCTCCATTTAATTATCTGTAACCTCTAACCCAATCTTGGATGTAGCTATGTCATACACATCCCTGCTTAACATAGGTTTGAGCTGTACATACTTCAGCTTGTTGTAACTTTGTAACCTGTACAACCCTATTTTGTTGTAGATCTATGCAAGTCTTGTTCTATTTCTATGACCTATTCACATTTCTCTTTATAGTTTTGTAAGAAATTCCCCAGTTCATTGGAGCTCTGTAATCTGTAGCTCCACCCCCCCATGCCCATTTGATATAGTTATACATTTCATACCGTGACGTTTCTGTGAATTTGTCAAACCAGTCCATCCACTGTAGGATATACTTCTCCAACATATAGGCTGATTTCCAGAGGGGTAGGGGAATAGAAAATACAGAGTTAATCAAAATAACCTTCTTGTTATAGAACTGTAAAATATATCTTTCCTCTACGATATAATTCTGAAATTCATACAGCTACGGGGTGTAGTTCTGTCTTTATGCTCCTTTGTTGATAGCTCTTAACATATGCACATCTCTCAAATGCACTAAAAACAAACTGTTTATCCTTTGCACTGAAGTTCTGTAAATAATGCAGTCAAATGTTATTATATGGAGCTCTACAGGCAACTCACAGTTAGAACTAGAAATAAATCTGAGCTCAGCTTGTCTTTTCCTACTGCAAATATTATAAAGAATATATAAAATTAACTAACTTGTGGCAGAATTAGTTAGAAAAAAGTATTTTACAGGGAAAAAAAAGAGGCGGTTCCTTTGGAAAGCCTGCATATAGCTGTCTACTTTTGACATAATAATGGTAGTTTGGAGATGCTGAGTAAGTTTAGTGCTGCAAGTGGGGACAGTAATTATTCTTCGATAATTTGCTATTTGTATATGTCCTTGCCTTTCATTTACTGGAGATCTACCTGAAACTGGCCTTCCCTGAGTCACAGGAGAGATAAGGTCATTTCTGAGGCTGAACACGCACGGCTACCAGCCCCAGAGCTTCAGAAATAATTGAAAGTAGTAAGCTAGTGCAAGTCCCTGAAATGATTCCAATTTATGCATATAAAGCTGAACTCACTGAAGCTTAAAATATTCAGTGTATATGTTTGAGATAAGGCAACTTTAAATTATATGGAATCAGATAAAACAGAATGGCAATATCTGGCAAAGGTCTTTTATTTTTATACTCATTGCGTAAAATGATTTTTGTCTTGGGGAAAAAATCTGAGTTAGAAGCAGAATACAAAGCTGTCAGAGGCAAAATATTTTAACTGCTGCAAAGCTATACTTTATTTCTATATGCACATAGGATCATATAGCTGCATTCTTGTACTGGTGCTCACAGAAAAAACAGAAATGGGTAGACTTGTTTACCATAATACTAGCCTTATATTTCATAAGTTAGTATATATGTATATATATATATATATATATATATATATATATATGCAGAAGGTGGTAATAACCAGCTTAAAATCGAGCCACAGTTATGTTCTCATCCCAAACCCATTTCATCTAAAAAAAGCAGAATTAGATCCACTTAACAAAAATCCTTCAGTTTTATATAACTTCTAAGCAAGTGTTCCAAAAGGCATGATGGTGAGTGTCTGTCTCAGTTGGATAACAACCTGTTGTATTCAGCATGAGCCATAAAACAGGCTCTATTCCAATGAGGTGCCATTAAAAGATTATAGTAGTCCCCACTAGAATACTTCCTTGTAGAAGTATAAAATGGTCCCATTTTAGGAAATAATCTAAGACTTAATAACAGACTAGCATGCTGATAGAGAGCCAGACAGGCTGCATTACTGGTTATCTGGATTCAGCTACAATGCTATGCAGATCTAGGTGAATAAACTAAGTGTTGTGGTCCTACAGTACTAAGTGACTGGCATTCACTAATGCCCCTCTTTCTGGCTACTCCAGAACACTGGCTCTGTCGGTTTACCCTATACTGAAGACTGAAAATGTAGTTTTAGTTTACACTAGACACAATCCAGATGGAGAATGAGAAGGGAAATGGCTAGGAATAGAAAAAGATTTGTGGCAGGACAGATCTGAGGGCTGGCCAGAAAAAAATAACTGACTGGATGAGTCCATTTAAAAAAAATCAAAAATGTTGGCAGTATGGTGTAACAGGATGGGTAACATGTCGTTTTCAGCTATTGCTACTTCTTTGATGATAATCACAGCTTTTTCTTGCACACAGTCAGAGTCTAAGCAATTTCCTTAAATGCTCAGTAATCTTGGGTCACTATAAAAACAAGTACTTGCATCTAATGGTGGATCAGTGGTTGAATGGAACTCATACCTTTCAACCTATTAGTTCAGGAAATCTGGACAAGGCCCAAAAAATGGGGGGACAAAGGCTCAATAATAGGGAAACATTTGAATACTTCCCTTATAAACTTAGAAAGTTGTTAGAATAACAGGATTTGTGTTAGAAGGCATTTTCTGAAGGATATGAAGTCTAAAACTCAAATGTATGTCATTATTTAGTCGCTTCAGTCCTCGATTTGCCAAAAATAAACACAAATTTTATGAGGAATATACCCAAATTATTAGGCAACAATCTGGACATTCTGCAAAAATCTGGACACTTGAGAGGTATGATGGAACTCCCAAGGCAGTACTCCATAATGAACACCCTTTAATATATTTAAGTATCATTGTGCACAGACTTCATTAATTAGAAACCACAGATGTGGTCAGCTAAAAAGCCCAGGCCACAGTACAGTAGGAGTTTCAGACATTTAATACTGTATAACATCAAAAGAGTCCAATCAAAGTATTCCTTTGTAGCCTGAAACATACTCAAGGTGGCTACCAAGCTTGCTTTGGAAGGGATTAAAATCAATGAAAGACCATGTTTGTTCTGAGTAGCTATTACAATGATCTTAGCATGAGAAAATGGGAAACTATGTTTGCTCACTGGCACATAGGCAGTGTGATATCTCATCTGTGGCTTTGAGAATCTACATTCCTTTTGATTTCAGGAAATAGTGTTAACCAAGGAGGGAAAGTTATGTATTTACAGCACAAATCCAACCAAAAGCAGCTAAACTGCCAACAAGGCTTGCAAAATCAAGAACAAAGGCACAAACTGAAAATAAACTGGCAACTTTAATAAACAGAACCTCAAGTGAGCCCTTTTATCTCTCAAATTACAGTCAGAGACTTCTTCAGACTGAAATTCTCATTCACAAAAAGCACTTATTTATACTCATTCTAAAATCACATGTCCAATAAAAATAACATGACATTACATCATTAAAAACATATGGGCTTTAAACCTATTAGTGTTTAAGCCCTTTCCTTTTTAAATACATTAGTAAATCCTCTCTGTTGTTTAACCCTGGAGGAAAGCATGCATTTAACCTAACCTGTCAGCAGTATTCTAACCATCCCAACTATTCCTCAATATTACCCACACAATCAACATTCTCCAATGCTTCTAATACCAGGAATTTGAAGTCAGTTTTACATTTTTTCAACTTATGGCAGCCACAGTGGTGTGGCGGTTAGTGTTGCCACTTCACAGCAAGATGTTCTCTGGTTCAATCCTCGGCTGGGGTGCCTTCGGTGCGGAGTCTGCATGTCCTCCCTGTGGTCGCGTGGGTTTCCTCCAGGTGCTCCGGTTTCATCCCACATTCCAAAGACATGCTGCAGGTGGACTGGACACTAAATTGGCCCTAGGCATGAGTGCATGCATGTGTGTGCCTTCTGTGGAAGGTTGGGTGCCGGGCTGGCAACTCGACACCGTAAAACTCCACTGCCAGTCATGAGTGGACAGGTGATCCGCTGTGGCGACCCCTCACCAGGAAAAAGCCAAAAGAAGAAGAAGAGCGTTTGCTTAACACATTCCTTCCATCCCCTGTTTGCACTACGTATTTGTGTTCATAAATTCTCCTGTTTAGCTCTTGGGTTGTTCTCCCCACATAAAATGATTTACACTCCATGCACACTATTAAATAAACTACGTTCTTACATTTACAACTAAAAACCCCTGGTATCTTAACTACATTCTTCCCTAAATTCAACTCGCAGTTTTCCGTGAACAAATAACTGCATAAATTATAGCATTTTATCATCCCATATTTTCTGATAGTACTCTTGGGTTTATTTAATTTCCCTTGGAAGACATTTTTAAAACTTCTGCCTCTTTTCTGAGTAAAACACTGTCTATCTCCTAATTTATTAATAATTTCACCATTGGATCTAAATAAGCCCCATTTTCTACTAACAATTTCTTTAATAGCATTTGAATCAACACTGTTTAACACAGCCATTGATGTTCTATAACTAAAGACACTTTATTTTTGTTATAAGATTTTCTTTCTTTACTCATTCATATTTTCATGCAGTGCTTCCATAACTTCTTTTTCTGGATACCCCCTATACACCATTTTGTTACAGAGGTCTTTTCCTTCTTCCAAAAAATCACTATCTTTTTCAGTTAATCTACTTATTCTTGTTAGCTGACCTTTCACTATATTCATTTTTGTTGCCTTTGGGTGCATACTAGAAAAATGTAGATACATATTATTTTGTACTTCTTTTTTATATACTTTAGTAACTAACTTATTTTTCTCTTTATATATTGTCACAGCCAAAAAATGTATTTTATTAATGTCAAACCCATGAGAAAACTTTAGATATGAGCAAATATTATTCAAATATGATATAAATTCATCCAAATTTTCTTTACTTCCCCTCCATACCAAAAAAAAAAAAAAATCACTTATAAAATGATACATATTCAATAATGTTATTTTTGTATCTGCTACTTAATACATTCGCAGTTTCCCATCCATGCGTAAAGACATTAGCATAACTGGGTGCTAGGGCTGCTCCCATAGCTACCCCATTTGTTTGTACAAAAATGTCTTCATAAAATGCAAGGAAATAAAAATTCAAAACTAAATCAATCATTTCTATTAATAACCCTACAGTATTTGCAGTTCATTGATGTCTTTGTGGATCTTTGGAATTCCAAAGATCCTACTAACTTTGGCATTGGTTATAGATACATGTTTTCTCATTTTTTCATCAATTCTTCCTGTGTTAAACCATTCTTCTATACAGGACTCTATAAATGAATACCCTTTTTCACTTCTTTCATGGTAACTTTCCTATAGTATTTGCCATCAGCTAATATTTCTCCCATTTTATTTTCATAAACCACTCTATCCACAACTACTAGTGCCCCCTCCCCCTGTCAGCCTTCAGAAAAAGTGTATCATCCATTTTCATTAAATTGTCAAAACACCTTTTTTAATCAAATGTTACACTGAAGTACTTATACTCAGGCTTATTTTCCAAATTATCATTAATTTGTATTTCGCAAATAGTCAGAAACATTTCTAATTCTCTACTTAGTGGGGGGGGGGGGATAAAACTGCTAGGCTTATAAAAAATGGCAGGTTTATTAATTCGTTTATCAAACATTAAATCAAAGTTTAAGCATCTTACATAGTCTCAGAGAACATTAATTGTTTGCAACTTATTAGCTCTTTAAAGCCGGAGCAAAGTTCCACCCTTTGCTTAAAACCAGGCACTCTTCATAAGTTAAAGTATGAGATGATAAACTAACTATTTTGAAGTTCACAGTACCTAGGTTTCCAGGTTCGTCATCCCTTCTTCCAATTCTTTGTGTAATTCCCTTTCTTCATAAAGCCATTTTTTGATGGTCCGTTATTCCGGGAGGGCCTGTTTCCCCCTGCATTTGCTGTGACTTGGGCCCACGTTCTTTCACTTGTGCTGAGTTTTTGGTAAACTTCAACTGTCTGCGGCTTTGCTGTTTGTTGTCCTTTTTTGGGTCTGGCACCTAAGTCTGCTGTATCTGTTCCTTGTAAAGATACTGTATTCAGCAGACTATTTTGGACCTCATTCACTTCACTGGCCAATACTGCTATTCCAGTTGAATTATTAATTCTGTTTTCAGACCAGTTAGTTGTTTTTTTGTCTTTCTGTTGTTGCAAACACTCAGATCATCATCATACTGCATTCTCCTCCATCTCGGCCGTATTAACCTCTACGCTAGATATGTTACTGGGGGCGTTACTTTGAAGTTGTAGTCCATATGCTGAGGGCACACCCGCTGCATAATCAAGCTTAGCTCGTTCGTATTTCTTGATTTTCCTTTTGCTCAGTATATCATTCAATCTAATCAAGTTGTCTTGAATGGGACACATTTTACTGTTAAAGTTCTCAACAGATGTCATTTCTTTCAATCTAGCAAAATTGCTACGAGCTTTCTCTGTTAGTTCATCCATAGCAGCATTATTATAGTTCAATAGTATCTCCATATACTGCAACCCAGCTTTTTGGTTAACTTCTAACCATTTATCCATCATGTACTTTGGTAAATTGTTTCTAATAGGTAGCTTGTTAATTCTCAACCCTTTTGGAATTCTATGTTAATTGATACTATTTTCAAAGAACAGATTGTCCCAATGGAGATGTTTAAGCTTCATAAGATCTTTTTCTAAATCATTAAACAGTTCGGAAATAGTTACATTCGACGTGGTAGGCAATTGCTGCTCACTGTAGTATACATTCAGAATAAAATAACATAATAAAAGAATGATCATATAGAGATGTTTTAAATCACTTTTCAGGCACAGACTACTCCAAGTGTGTGTGTGTGTGTGTGTGTGTGCGTGCGCGTGCACGTGTATGTATATATGTATGTATCTTTGTAGACCATTCGCTACATATACCTTTAAAGATAATTGTTGTCAACCCTTATGCCTTTCTTCAGATAAGATGATAAACTGAGGTCCTAACTTTCCGAGTCAGTTATAGTTCAATACAATGTTAAAGTTCCTACAGCAGTTGCTGCAAAAAAGAACAGGAGATTTTCTTGGTGCCCTGTCTAAATTATTCCTAATATTTATAAATACGTGTTTCATACATCTCTATGGATACTAATTCTTTCTCCTCATTTTATATGGTTCCTTCCACCACTCTATATGATTTGAGGGCATTGGGGCTGGAGTTCACATGCTTCAAACTCTGTTCTTGCACAGCTTAATATAAATCCGCTAAGAAAAGCTGTCCATTCCCAGCCACCTTTGCTTTTTAATATCTTTAAATTGTTATTTCATGTATTGGATGTACTTTTTTCCAGCTGGATAGGGTATTATTCATAGATACATATATTAAATAAATTCACAATTTTCAGCGTAGACAGAAGTTGTTTATTTAGTTTAATCTTTCTACTCACATCACTACCAAGAAATTGTATTGCTTCAATAATCCATAAGTATCAAAGGCTGCAGCTTGCTTTTGTAACTCAAATGCATTTTAAATTGCTTCAAAAGATGGGGTTTTGCCCAGTGTAGTTAGACAAATTAATGTCAGTATATTGCATGAGCAAATATTATTCAAATATGATATAAATTCATCCAAATTTTCTTTACTTCCCTCCATACCAAAAAAAAAAAATCACTTATAAAATGATACATATTCAATAATGTTAAAGATCCTACTAACTTTTTCATCAATTCTTCCTGTGTTAAACCATTCTTCTATACAGGACTCTATAAATGAATACCCTTTTTCACTTCTTTCATGGTAACTTTCCTATAGTATTTGCCATCAGCTAATATTTTCCCATCAGTAATATTTCTCCCATTTTCATAAACCACTCTATCCACAACTACTAGTGCCCCTCCCTGTCAGCCTTCAAAAAGTGTATCATCCATTTTCATTAAATTGTCAAAACACCTTTTTAATCAAATGTTACACTGAAGTACTTATACTCAGGCTTATTTTCAAATTATCATTAATTTGTATTTCGCAAATAGTCAGAAAACATTTCTAATTCTCTATGAGTGGGGGGAAAACTGGCTTAAGGGAAAAAAAATGGCAGGTTTATTAATTCGTTTATCAAACATTAAATCAAAGTTTAAGCATCTTACATAGTCTCAGAGAACATTAATTGTTTGCAACTTATTAGCTCTTTAAAGCCGAAAGTTCCACCCTTTGCTTAAAACCAGGCACTCTTCATAAGTTAAAGTATGAGATGATAAATTAACTATTTTGAAGTTCACAGTACCTAGGTTTCCAGGTTCGTCATCCCTTCTTCCAATTCTTTGTGTAATTCCCTTTCTTCATAAAGCCATTTTTGATGGTCCGTTATTCCGGAGGCCTGTTTCCCCCTGCATTTGCTGTGACTTGGGCCCACGTTCTTTCACTTGTGCTGAGTTTTTTTAAAACTTCAACTGTTGCGGTTTTTTGCTGTTTGTTGTCCTTTTGGGTCTGGCACCTAAGTCTGCTGTATCTGTTCCTTGTAAAGATACTGTATTCAGCAGACTATTTTGGACCTCATTCACTTCACTGGCCAATACTGCTATTCCAGTTGAATTATTAATTCTGTTTTCAGACCAGTTAGTTGTTTTTTTGTCTTTCTGTTGTTGCAAACACTCAGATCATCATCATACTGCATTCTCCTCCATCTCGGCCGTGTTAACCTCTACGCTAGATATGTTACTGGGGATTACTTTGAAGTTGTAGTCCATATGCTGAGGGCACACCCGCTGCATAATCAAGCTTAGCTCGTTCGTATTTCTTGATTTTCCTTTTGCTCAGTATATCATTCAATCTAATCAAGTTGTCTTGAATGGGACACATTTTACTGTTAAAGTTCTCAACAGATGTCATTTCTTTCAGTCAAGCAAAATTGCTACGAGCTTTCTCTGTTAGTTCTTCCATAGCAGCATTATTATAGTTCAATAGTATCTCCATATACTGCAACCCGGCTTTTTGGTTAACTTCTAACCATTTATCCATCATGTACTTTGGTAAATTGTTTCCAATAGGTAGCTTGTTAATTCTCAACCCTTTTGGAATTCTATGTTAATTGATACTATTTTCAAAGAACAGATTGTCCCAATGGAGATGTTTAAGCTTCATAAGATCTTTTTCTAAATCATTAAACAGTTCGAAATAGTTACATTCGGCGTGGTAGGCAATTGCTGCTCACTGTAGTATACATTCAGAATAAAATAACATAATAAAGAATGATCATATAGAGATGTTTTAAATCACTTTTCAGGCACAGACTACTCCAAGTGTGTGTGTGTGTGTGTGTGTGTGCGTGTCGTGCTGCGTGTATATATGTATGTATCTTTGTAGACCATTCGCTACATATACCTTTAAAGATAATTGTTGTCAACCCTTATGCCTTTCTTCAGATAAGATGATAAACTGAGGTCCTAACTTTCCGAGTCAGTTATAGTTCAATACAATGTTAAAGTTCCTACAGCAGTTGCTGCAAAAAAGAACAGGAGATTTTCTTGGTGCCCTGTCTAAATTATTCCTAATATTTATAAATACGTGTTTCATACATCGCTATGGATACTAATTCTTTCTCCTCATTTTATATGGTTCCTTCCACCACTCTATATGATTTGAGGGCATTGGGGCTGGAGTTCACATGCTTCAAACTCTGTTCTTGCACAGCTTAATATAAATCCGCTAA
Organism: Protopterus annectens; assembly: GCF_019279795.1. Classification (NCBI taxonomy): domain Eukaryota; kingdom Metazoa; phylum Chordata; order Ceratodontiformes; family Protopteridae; genus Protopterus; species Protopterus annectens. Next base: position 1,493,275,971 of record NC_056741.1, read on the forward strand.
GAAAAGCTGTCCATTCCCAGCCACCTTTGCTTTTTAATATCTTTAAATTGTTATTTCATGTATTGGATGTACTTTTTTCCAGCTGGATAGGGTATTATTCATAGATACATATATTAAATAAATTCACAATTTTCAGCGTAGACAGAATTTGTTTATTTAGTTTAATCTTTCTACTCACATCACTACCAAGAAATTGTATTGCTTCAATAATCCATAAGTATCAAAGGCTGCAGCTTGCTTTTGTAACTCAAATGCATTTTAAATTGCTTCAAAAGATGGGGTTTTGCCCAGTGTAGTTAGACAAATTAATGTCAGTATATTGCAATTTACTGATTATCGTAGCACATTGTTAATAATATTATAAGGAAGCATACATGCCTGTGCTCCAGTGTTCCATTATATGGTTTATACTCAATAGTTTCTATATTGGTCTGTACTTTAATATGACACATTTTCTTTACCTTGCTCAAAATGATTTAAGTCTCCAATAAATCACATGGATTTGTTGTTTAGCTATTGCTTCTGAAGAAGAAATAAAATTTCTTTGTCCAATCAACTTTTTGTCATTTTTGCAAAGTGAATGTGTCTGCAATGGTTTCTGCATAGTTCTCAGTTATATAACATTTATTTGCTTAAAAAAGTACACCACATTTGCTGCAGGTGTTCTCTCACCCTGCAATGTTTGCTATCAGCAGCTTGTCTGAGCTATATGAATTTATTGTTTCCTTTTTAGTTTGCACTGTCCAGGTGTTCAGTACTATTAACATTTCCCTCCATATTTACTTCACTTTGCTGAATTTACATCTTGGTTTCTCTGACTTAAATTTATGTTGCTCTGCTCTGCAAATACCATGGGATTTTTCTAATGTTAAATATCCATCTCTAAGCAGCCTTTCTCATAAAATGTATGTGGCTAAGCCATAAACGGTTTTATACATTATCTGGAATGTATCTTAGGCACATGAATCACAAGATACTTCTGAGCTCTAATTCAGACACGTGCCATTCTACAGGTTCATCATCAAGTCTATAAGTAAAACACCCAATAAAAAGCAATTTTGCATGTGGGGGAGGGGGGTAAAGTCCTCCTGCACCCTCAAATGTGAAGGGCTGCACTTCCACATCCCAACTACTTATATATATATATATATATATATATATATATATATATATATATATATATATATATATATATATATATATGATAACTACAAGGATGCACTATCTCAAGGAAAGGAAAACTCCAAAACTCCCCAGGCCACTACAACCACAATCTTTAGTGTAAAAAAAAAAAAAAAAAAACAACAGTCACACATTAATGATCACTCATATGGGAGTCAGTCAGTAGTGTGCCCAACATTTCTGAAATGCTCTGCATTGTCTGTTCCTTCATTTGAATATCCCAGATGGGTCATTTGCATGGGGTTCCTCATTTCAGAGTCTTAATGCATTCATTAGGATGTACTGCATAGCACATTACTTTGACCATTGTACATTTACAATGTGTCTTAAAATTGCCTTCACCCTGTGCATGGCCACTACCCACACTAATTTGCACAGAAATTGTTAACCTTCTGTGAATCCCACCCAGAGTCATATTTGAAGCATGGCTCTGTACTTAATATTTGTAGGCTGCTACTTTTGTTTTCCTTTATAATGATCACTTATTATTTACAAAAAATTGTGTTCAACAAGAGTTTGTAACTCTGTAACTTGTTTAAAAAGAAAAATACATAACCCATCATTGCAATATTGTTACAGCTGTAATTGGTGGCAGTGGTGAGGAACACATACATGGAGTCCGATGCTATTTTTGCTACCTCAACTACAGATAAACACTGGGAGAAGAAACGAAGAGAACTATTTAAGCATCAATAGGTACTGGGGAGATACAGCTATACAGATACCAGACCAGTCAGTACTGGAGCAAATAGGTCTACATATATTCAGTTGGTATTGGAGGAGACAAAAGCTATGTATATGGTAGATAACACAGAGGATTAAGGCTAGAAGTTGTTAGCAAACTAATTCTTGGTATGAGATACTTCATCTGTTACACAAACCATACATACATATAGTCCTGTTTTTTCCCCCTGTATTTTTCTATACTGCAGTAGTATTTCCCATTGAAATCAGAAGACTTTCTTAATTTCTTTCTTCTGATTGTGACTTTAGGCTGTTTGTGCAGGTTTACATGAATGGAGTGTTTTGTGAACTACTTTCATCTACAGCTGAGGTAGTTTAAACTTCTTTTAGAATGTTATATGCTATCTTCTAATTAGTTGTGTTCAGTATTTTTATTTTATTTTATTATGTTATGTCTCTTATTTTCATTCTGATTACTTTAAATTTACTTTTAGGGGTTGATTTAGTTGTGTTTGGAGTGTTTGTGTATGGATTTTGCATGGGCTATTTATAAAGATACCCTTTTAGTTTAATGATTGAAAATGCAGTCAGTGTTTTAGTTTTAGTTTTTCCTTCTATTTAGTTGTGGTGTAGATCAGGTATTAGGTGTTGCTTTAGATGGGCTAAGGTTTTATTGAGGTAACAATGTGCATGTATTGCATCTGTAGTGTGTGAATATTTATTTTTTGTAAATGTAAATATGTGAGGTTTAGGGGAATTGTACTGAATGCTGAAGATCTAGGGATTGTGAGGCCTTCAGCTTATAGTTGAAGACATCACCACACAGTTTAAGTCTAGATATTGTTAAATATTTATACAAGATACCAGGTATGTGTTTTATTATGTTCATATCCAAGTCTAGGTTCTGGGTACAAGATAATTATGACTGTAGCTATATTTCACTGCATGATGACTAATACGTTAACCT